>NC_060139.1:909507131-909607231 GCF_021461385.2 Schistocerca piceifrons | reverse complement strand
GTCACCTCATCTTTGTTTTTTTTATATATATATATATACTATAATATATATATATATATATATATATATATATATATATATATATATATATATATATTTGGTCTTTAAATATGTCTGCCTTGTGTCTGTATGTGTGGATGGATATGTGCGTGTGTGCGAGTGTATACCTGTCCTTTTTTCCCCCTAAGGTAAGTCTTTCCGCTCCCGGGATTGGAATGACTCCTTACCCTCTCCTTTAAAACCCACTTCCTTTCGTCTTCCCCTCTCCTTACCTCTTTCCTGATGAGGCAACAGTTTGTTGCGAAAGCTTGAATTTTGTGTGTGTGTTTGTGTTTGTTTGTGTGTCTATCGACCTGCCAGCGCTTTTGTTCGGTAAGTCACCTCATCTTTGTTTTTTTATATATATATATATATATATAATAGAGGGAAATATTCCACGTGGAAAAATATATCTAAAAAGAAAGATGATGAAACTTACCAAACAAAAGCGCTGGCAGGTCGATAGACACACAAACAAACACAAACATACACACAAAATTCTAGCTTTCGCAACCAATGGTTGCCTCGTCAGGAAAGAGGGAAG
The DNA here is from genome assembly GCF_021461385.2 of Schistocerca piceifrons. Lineage (NCBI taxonomy): Eukaryota > Metazoa > Arthropoda > Insecta > Orthoptera > Acrididae > Schistocerca > Schistocerca piceifrons. The sequence goes on along the minus strand of NC_060139.1, from coordinate 909,606,648 downwards.
GAGAAGGAAAGACAAAAGGATATGGGTTTTAAGGGAGAGGGTAAGGAGTCATTCCAATCCCGGGAGCGGAAAGACTTACCTTAGGGGGAAAAAAGGACAGGTATACACTCGCACACACACACATATCCATCCACACATACATGGATATGTGTGTGTGTGCGCGAGTGTATACCTGTCCTTTTTTCCCCCTAAGGTAAGTCTTTCCGCTCCCGGGATTGGAATGACTCCTTACCCTCTCCCTTAAAACCCATATCCTTTTGTCTTTCCTTCTCCTTCCCTCTTTCCCTGACGAGGCAACCATTGGTTGCGAAAGCTAGAATTTTGTGTGTATGTTTGTGTTTGTTTGTGTGTCTATCGACCTGCCAGCGCTTTTGTTTGGTAAGTTTCATCATCTTTCTTTTTAGGATATATATATATATATATATATATATATATATATATATATATATATATATATATATATATATATATATATATATATAAAAAAACAAAGATGATGTGACTTACCAAACGAAAGCACTGGCACGTCGATAGGACACACAAACAAACACAAACATATACACAAAATTCAAGCTTTCGCAACAAACTGTTGCCTCATCAGGAAAGAGGGAAAGACGAAAGGATGTGGGTTTTAAGGGAGAGGGTAAGGAGTCATTCCAATCAATATATATTGGGCAGATCTGTGCCCAAACTCTTTGCGTTTACAAATGTCTGCTTGTGTCTGTGTCATGTGCGTTGGATATGGGTGTGTGTGCGAGTGTATACCTGTCCTTTTTTCCCCCCTAAGGTAAGTCTTCTGCTCCCGGGATGGAATGACTCCTTACCCTCTCCCTTAAAACCCACATCCTTTCGTCTTTCCCTCTCCTTCCCTCTTCCCTGATGAAGCAAGCCGTTGATTGCGAAAGCTTGAATTTTGTGTGTATATTTGTCTTTGTTTGTGTGTCTATCGACATCCCCGCACTTTTATTTGGTAAGTCACATCATCTTGTTTTTAGATATATTTTTCCCACGTGGAATGTTTCCCTCTATTATATACAGGGCTATTACAAATGATTGAAGCGATTTCATAAAATCACTGTAGCTCCATTCATTGACATATGGTCACGACACACTGCAGATATGTAGAAAAACTCATAAAGTTTTGTTCGGCTGAAGTCACACTTCAGGTTTCTGCCACCCAGAGCGCTCGAGAGCGCAGTGAGGACAAAATGGCGACAGGAGCCGAGAAAGCGTATGTCGTGCTTGAAATGCACTCACATCAGTCTGTCATAACAGTGCAATGACACTTCAGGATGAAGTTGAAGGAAAGATCCACCAACTGCTAACTCCATTCGGTGATGGTATGCGCAGTTTAAAGCTTCTGGATTGCCCCTGTAAGGGGAAATCAACGGGTCAGCCTGCAGTGAGCGAAGAAACGGTTGAACGCGTGCGGGCAAGTTTCACGCGTAGCCCAAGGAAGTCGACGAATAAAGCAAGCAGGGAGCTAAACGTACCACAGGATGGTGCTCCACCGCACTTCCATCATGATGTTCGGCATTTTTTAAACAGGAGATTGGAAACCGATGGAACGGTCGTGGTGGGGATCATGATCAGCAATTCATGTCATGGCCTCCACACTCTCCCAACTTAACCCCATGCAATTTTCTTTCTGTGGGGTTTATGAAAGATTCAGTGTTTAAACCTCCTCTACCAAGAAACGTGCCAGAACTGCGAGCTCACATCAACAATGCTTTCGAACTCATTGATGGGGACATGCTGCGCCGAGTGTGGGAGGAACTTGATTATCGGCTTGATGTCTGCCGAATCACTAAAGGGGCACATATTGAACATTTTGTGAATGCCTAAAAAAACTTTTTGAGTTTTTGTATGTGTGTGCAAAGCATTGTGAAAATATCTCAAATAATAAAGTTATTGTAGAGCTGTGAAATCGCTTCAATCATTTGCAAACGGATATCAACTGCGTTTTTAAAATACCAACCCCCATTTTTTGTTACATATTCGTGTAGTATGTAAAGAAATATGAATTTTTTAGTTGGACCACTTTTTTTCCTTTGTGATAGATGGCACTGTAATAGTCACAAATGTATGAGTATGTGGTATCACGAAACATTGTGCCAGTGTGGGCGGTATTTGCTTTGTGATACATTACCCGTGTTAAAATTGTGGAAAAGGTTGATATCGTGTTGATGTATGGCTATTGTGATCAAAATGCCCAACGGGCATGTGCTATGTATACTGCTTGATATCCTGGACGACATCGTCCAAGTGTCTGGACCGTTCGTTGGATAGTTACGTTATTTAAGGGAACAGGAAATGTTTAGCCACATGTGGCACATCAACCATGACCTGCAACAAATGATGATGCCCAAATAGGTGTTTCAGCTGCTGTTGTGGCTAATCTGCAGATCAGTAGCAGACAAATTGCGCAAGAATCGGGAATCTCAAAAACGTCGGTGTTGAGAACGCTACATCAACATCGATTGCAACTGTACCATATTTCTATGCACCAGGAATTGCATTGTGATGACTTTGAACATCATGTACAGTTCTGCCACTGGACACAAGAGAAATTACAGGATGATTACAGGTTTTTTTGCATGCATTCTCGTATGTAACAATGAAGTGTCATTCACCAACAGCGGTAACGTAAACCGGCATAATATGCACTATTGGGCAACGGAAAATCCATTATGGCTGTGACAAGTGGAACATCAGTGACCTTGGTGGGTATACACTCGCACACACACACATATCCATCCACACATATACAGACACCATATATATATATATATATATATATATATATAATGGAAGGAAACATTCCACGTGGGAAAAATTATATATAAAAACAAAGATGAGGTGACTTACCGAACAAAAGCGCTGGCAGGTCGATAGACACACAAACAAACACAAACACACACACAAAATTCAAGCTTTCGCAACAAACTGTTGCCCTCTCCTTACCTCTTTCCTGATGAGGCAACAGTTTGTTGCGAAAGCTTGAATTTTGTGTGTGTGTTTGTGTTTGTTTGTGTGTCTATCGACCTGCCAGCGCTTTTGTTCGGTAAGTCACCTCATCTTTGTTTTTATATATATATATATATATATATATATATATATATAATAGAGGGAAACATTCCACGCGGGAAAAATATATTTAAAAACAAAGATGATGTGACTTATCATACGAAAGCGCTGGCAGGTCGATAGAAACACAAACAGACACATACATACACACAAAATTCAAGCTTTCGCAACAAACTGTTGCCTCATCAGGAAAGAGGGAAGGAGAGGGAAAGACAAAAGGAAGTGGGTTTTAAGGGAGAGGGTAAGGCGTCATTCCAAACCCAGGTGCGGAAAGACTTACCTTAGGGGGAAAAAAGGACGGGTATACACTCGCACACACACACACACACATATCCATCCACACATATACAGACACCATATATATATATATATATATATATATATATATATATATATATATATATATATGTGTGGATGGATATGTGTGTGTGTGCGAGTGTATACCCGTCCTTTTTTCCCCCTAAGGTAAGTCTTTCCGCTCCCGGGATTGGAATGACTCCTTACCCTCTCTCTTAAAACCCACATCCTTTCGTCTTTCCCTCTCCTTCCCTCTTTCCTGATGAGGCAACAGTTTGTTGCGAAAGCTTGAATTTTGTGTGTATGTTTGTGTTTGTTTGTGAGTCTGTCGCCCTGCCAGCACTTTCATTTGGTAAGTCACATCATCTTTGTATATATATATATATATATATGTGTGTGTGTGTGTGTGTGTGTGTGCGGATGGATATGTGTGTGTGTGCGAGTGTATACCTGTCCTTTTTTCCCCCTAAGGTAAGTCTTTCCGCTCCCGGGATTGGAATGACTCCTTACCCTCTCCCTTAAAACCCACATCCTTTCATCTTTCCCTCTCCTTCCCTCTTTCCTGACGAAGCAACCATTGGTTGCAAAAGCTAGAATTTTGTGTGTATGTATGTGTTTGTTTGTTTTTCTATCGACCTGCCAGCACTTTCGTATGGTAAGTCACATCATCTTTGTATATATATATATATATATATATATATATATATATATATATATATATATATATATACTACTATGTTAAAAATTGTTTAATGTTTGATTATGAAACTGAAAACAGCTAAAGTTAAAACCCAGCAGAGTATATATACATTGACATAGGTATGCTCTGGTCTTCCACAACAAAACTAAAAAATTACAGACAAAATAAAAATTTTAATATGGTAATGGAGTGCCTAAAATAAAAAAAAGTTATTTAATTTATGAAGCTCTCTATTATAATATATGTAGAAATAACAGTCATCTAGGACTAAAAAACAAATGTAATAGAAAATTGTCAATTATGGTGTAAGCAACTAATATTAAGCTGTTACTTCATCTATTTTTTGAGTGATAAAGTCCACAAAATGTAAATTATTATTAATAATAAAGAAATCAAATCAGATAATTAAAACTTCATTCTGAAATTCAATGACCAGCAACAAAACAGCAGCATTAGCATCAGCTGCAACATCAGCAAAAATAACTTATCAAAAAACTTTCACCACAACATGTACCAGAGGCACCTTGCCCATTGGCTGTGATTTCATTCTCCTTATCTGAGCATGATCATATGGAATGGAGAGAGGTTGCCATACAGTTATGTCAGCACCTCACAACAGTGTGTGTCTCAGGCACTAATTGCCACCATTGAACCATTGATAGTTTCTGATCTGGTGTGATGCACAAGCTCTGATGTTAGTCTAGTACTGTGAATTGTGAGTGGTTGTAGTGTCTAAGTGTTTTCATTTCCAACATTGGAAAGTCCAGGTTGGAGGATCAACAATATTATGAAACAGATAAACTGCTACTCACCATTAAGCTGTCACATTGAGATGCAGGCAGGCACAATGAAAAGATCGAGGTAAGTAAACACACACACACACACACACACACACACACACACACATTAACCCAAGCACATCTCATGCACACATGACCGCTACTTCCGACCAGAGCTGCCAGAGATAGCAGTCATGTATGTGTCAGGTGTGCTTGCTTGTGTGAATTTGTGTGTGTTTTCTTTTCAGAAGAATTCTAGGGCCAGAAGATAAAAGTGTAGCAGTCTTTTTGTTGTGCCTGTCTGTAGTTCAGTGTGTCATCTTTACGGTGAGTAGCAACCTATCATTTTCACAAGATTGTTGTTTTCCTTTCTTTGGTTTCAAGAAACAACAATGCCAATCTTCTGGGCAGTGATTTAACAAACTGAAACATGTGAGTCAAAATTGATGTTTCATTTACGGTGCACAGACCCTTATGTGAGCAGCATCAGGCTGTGCAATGTATGATGTACTTGATCTGCATAAGTGTGCTGAAGTGATCAAATTTGACAATCTGTCACTTAAGCAAGTCCTCAAAATTGCTTGATCAAAAAACCCATATCAGAAGGCAACAGCATTCACATCATATGTATAGCAAAACCAAGTAACTGACATACGTTCATTCACCTTCCCAACATGGCATGCTGTATCTTTCTGATCTGAACATCAGAGAAGAGTATACTACTACTGCCATGATGCCTCCTGTACTGCTTGTGTTCATGACAAAACATTAGTCTATCACAGTAGCAGCAGAAATTTTGCACAGTCCATGCAACAGTTGCAGATGCTTGCAATACATGTGATGCACACAGTGGGAGTATCGAAGAGATAAGGCAGAATACCACTACTGCCAGTCAACATGTTCCTTTTCAGAGAGAGATTGGAGCAACAACATTGCAACAGTGACATACTGGTAGTAGTAATGTGTCCCACTCTTGAAATTCACCACAGAGGAATCACATATGTGCTATCAGCAGATACAATGTTGGACGTCTACCACATCAAGACAAGTTATGTCCTGACTCAGCCCCAACCAGATAAAATTTCTTTGAGCACTGAGGCAATCATCCCACCAATGTACCAGGTTGAAGATATCTGTTTAGCAAAATGCCACATCCTGCTGCATGAAGAAGTCCATAACTGCATGCTGCACATCCTTGTCTGATGGAATTGTCGACCCTTCAAGGCCTTTTTTAAGGGACTGAAAGTGTCAAAATCACATGGGGAGAAACCACAACTATAGGACAGTGTCTTACACTTGAGTTGGCATAACTTCTGCATTACAACATTTGTGACATACGGATTTGCATTATCATGAAGCAGCACCTTGCCCACAATGGTGTTTTTTGACAGACGTGCTGCCTTACACAGTCTTCATTCTCCGATGGGTGTATACCAGCATTTGTCCTTCAGTAGCCAAGAAAAGAGTAACAGCACACTGGTCCTGTTTGGGTGCATTTGGTAATAACATCACCTTACTTCATGTTTCTGCATTTACAAAATGCATGTCAGAAAGACACAAATGCAACACCAACCCCTTGCCTACATGCTGGTGCCTATATTTCCACATCAAATTTGCACTAAACAGCATATATGCTGCAGGAACACTCAAGTTGAAAATTTTGATTGTCCTTTATTTGTCAGAGGTTACAATGGAACTCATGGTACTATGAATTTTTGGAATGATCCACATAGAAAGTATAACAGACATGTTCTAATGCATAAATGACACAACTGCTCACTAAGTACATTTGCTGATTGCTACAAGAAACTAGTTGCAGAATTGATAACAATGTCATACAATATTAGTTACTAGGGCGACCACTTAATTACTGTACAGGGTTTGTCGCAGGAGTGACCACTGAAGAGCACTGTAAATAATACAACACTCAGGTGACCACTGCACTCAATAACATGTCCTACCATAGAAGCAACCAATAATGCACTACATAAACCATTGCTCAGATGACCATTGAAACCACAGCATATACCATCACACAAGTGACCACTATTGGTACTAGACAATCTGTCACTCAGGTGATCGCTGAAATCATGACACCATCACAGCACACATAATGAACTGGTACATTCTACCCTTTGTCTGTGTGAATATGCATTATATGCATGTCCAGAGAAGTTGTAGTAGTGGTGACACATCTGAAAACTCTGCTTCATAATCCTACAGGAACCTCCTAAATTTGGAATGCAGTGGGGTGGAAATACTTTTGATATAAATTGGACACCAAACTCACAGCCTCTATCACTGGGATCTGCTTTATATTTATTTTTAGGTAGGCTGATGCACCTGTACACAGACCCCGCCCCCCTCCAGCAAGCGAATCAGGCTGGCAAGTGCACTTGTCACCCAGAAGAGGATTGAAGGTCTTGCATTGGTGGTTGTGTTGACTGGGAAGATGGTGGCAGTCCAGGGGGTGGTTGTGTGGTTGTGGTGGTGGTGGTGAGGCCATTTGAGTGGAGTGTGTAAAGTTGGGCCCAGACATAAAGGTGTAGGCCAACGTTATACAGTAAAGTAACACCATCTGGGTGTTCCTATTGATGGCAAACTCCATGATATGGTGACCTCATCTAACAATCATATGAAGACCAAAGTATGGAGGCTGGAGATCAGGCTAGATCCAATTAATCTGGACCATCATGTGCATGGAAGTGGTCATATCTTTATGAATATAGGAAGGTAGGGTACCATGTTGAGAGCTGGATTGAGGACACATGTTTGCAACATGGGAGCACAGCCCATCCAAGAAGGTCAGTAGGTGAGAGGCAGAAGTGGTGGCAGAGGCCTCAACAAATTCTCCAGGTGTCCAAAACGCTCACTATAGAACAGCTCAGCCACTGGGGCACTGATGTACATACATCTTGAAACTCCTGTGGAGCTCGAGAAGGATGATGAGGAGTACAGCTGTCCATGCTGTGCTGTGGCAAAGGAGAGCAGTCTTCAAAGTGTGATGCTGTCACTTGCCCATACCATTACTGGTTGAATGGTATGCAGTGGTGTAATGACAGAGAGTGCCACAGAGTTGGGCAAGCTCACTGAACAGCTGGAATTCAAACTGTTCTCTGCAATCCATGGTGATGTGGAGTGGGGAAGCAAAATGAGCAATCCATGTACTCACAAATGCTCACGCCACAGTTTCAGATGAGATGTAAGGAATTTTTATCACCTCTGGCCAGCATGTGAAATGACCGATGATAGTTAAAAGATACCACTGGCTGCCAGATATGGGGAGAGGGCTGACAATGTCAATATAGACATGGCTCCCTGCAACCTCTGGGAAATCACCAACGCGAGTATGGACATGCCAGACAACTGACAAGCAACACTGCAGAGAGCTCAGGTGTAACTGTCTGAGCTGATGCCAGGGCACACATAGCGGCTGGTAACAAGCCTGGTGTGGCATTAACACCAGGTTGCATGGGTTGTGGATGCTGCCAAAAGGCCTGCCAGTGGAAGGTGGTGGTAGGAAAGGTCATGGCTTGCCGGTGGAGGAGTCACACAACAGTTTTATGTCCGTGCCAAGGATAGAGACACACTCCAGTCTAAAGCCAATGTTTAGGTCCTGGCAATAAGACTTCAGCTCTGTACTGACCTCTTGTGCTGCACTGAGTGCAGAAACTGATGCAACCAGTGAACAGACAATGGGAACCAATATTATCCATTCTAGGGATGTGCTGAATTTTGTACATTGAACTGAGAGATATATTCCAATTGGCAGAATTGAGATGGTGAGTAGTGATTGTTGGTCTGAATGAAAGGCATTGTGATGAGTTTGTGGTCCGGAAGTATGACAACGTTCCTGACATCCAGTGGTCGGTGAAAGTAGTGGATTGCCTCGTAGGTGGCAAGCAGGTCCCTGTCACAGATACTTCACTGGCATTGTGTACACATGAGCTTCTTCGAAAAGAAAGCCAACAGTTGTCAGGAACCACCGCTGTGTTGCTGCAAGACTGCACCTAAGGCTTGCTGGCTGGCATTGATCACCAGTGCCAATTGGGTGTCATGTTCTGGGCGAGCCAGAAGTACGGCATGACTAATGCTGTTCTTAGCAGTAGTGAAGATAGTGTCCAATTTAAAGAATGGGAATGTTGCTCTTAGGACCAGCAAGAGCATCTGCCAGCATCTCTTGAATAGAGGCTGTGCTGGGGAGAAGAGGCTGTGCTCAGGAGAGCACAAGTTCAGCATTCCAAGGAACCAGCGGAGTTCACGAAAAGTTTGTGGACATTGAATTTCCTGAATAGCCTGAACTTTTGGAGTGTCATCTGGGAGACACCAAAGATGCATTTGGATGGATTAATAATAACCCAAAATTATTTAGCCATTGAAATGCTGCTGTCAGTGTTCACAGTGCTGCTGCACTATGTCATAGAAAAAGGTGAAGCAAAAGGGCAGGTAATGTAGCATGCCATGGATGAATTGCTGCCATATCTGTGCAGTATTTCAGAGATCAAATGCCATGTAAACTGATTTGAATAGGCTAAAGGGTGTGGTGATGTATGTCATTTGGATATCTACTGTGGCAACTGGTATAGACACTGAACACTGAAATGCCACTGAGGTCATGTGTGAAGGCTTGGGACCAGATATCTGTCCAGGATGGAGCATGTATCATGAGCACAATAGTCACTGCCAGCTTGTCAGGATGCATCTTCCTTCAGTACGAGGTGGAAAGGAGAGAATCAGGGGCTGCCCAAATGGTGAATGACATCATGATATTATTCTTAAAGAAACCTCAAATTTAGCTTTAGCAGCAGCAAGTCACTCCAATGTGAGGTACTGCGACCTCCTGAAAAGTGGAGGAGCAGGCACAGTATGGATATGATGGATTACACTGTGCCATATGTCTTGTGGTGCTACAAGTGGGTGTGCAATTGGTGGGAAATTGTTGAGATGGTCCTGGTATTGTCCAGATGGTCCTGGTACTGTCCAGTGACAACAGCACGGGTGAGCTTCAATACAAAGTTTTGCTCAACATGGTGGAAGACAACTGTTGAGTGATCAGAGTCCTTGTTCATGAGACAAGAACTGGCAATATCAGGGAAGAACTGAAAATGTAAAAAGTCAGCACCAATAGTTGGATTTCTGATGTCTGTGATGGTGAATTTTCAGCTGAAGGTGCAGTGCAGTCCTAGGTCCAATAACATCAGGTAGGCTCCATGGGTGGTGATGGATGAAATGTTGGCAGCTACCTGCTGAAATGGTGTTTTCGGTTGACACCCAGGGAGCAGTGTGCATGGATGAACATACAGGTCAGACCCAGTTTCAAAGAGGAAGTGTTGGCCAGACATTGTCTACAAGAATTCTGAAGCAGCAAGCCATCCATATGCACTTACCCATGGATACCACTGGCATTTACATGGGTTGCACAGAGGGGGGGCACTGGGAAGCTTGCTTGCCAAACGTGCACTGATACAAACACATAGTGGGTGGGTCTTCAGCATGATGATGTACATGAATGTGCTGACAAGGATATGGCAGTGAGGAAGTAGCAGCTGGCTGAGCACGAAGTGCAGGCACTTGAGCTGTGATGGTTTCGATCTGGACTGAAAGCACCTGAAATCCTGGCTGGCCGTGGAGGAAAACAACGTATCCTTTTTTGTTGTGACATCACATGCTTTCATCCACTACTTTGATTGCTGTTTTTTCCAGATATGAACTAGTAGTTCTGTGTCTTATCCACAGTAACAAACTGATTCAGAAAGTCAATTGAATTCTCACTAAAGATTGATGTGTGATTTGTTTTGCATTTGGACCAGCATTTAACAAATACAGCACCTACCTTGACAAAGGCTTCTCATAGATAATTCACTGAGTAACATTCACCTCATTCTTTTGCAGAATGTGCCTAAAGTCTTAGTTATTGTATATCCTAAATCCAGCATCACACTGTGCACATTCATCTGTGGTTAGTCTTGTAACATTCTTTACATGGACTATTTTCAAGAGAACTGGAGCCATTTTTTGAAACTGAAGGAGTAATACTCTTTGGTTTCCCTTTGACAATAGAGTTAGGCACTTCTGCTTTTGCTTTGCTACATTCAGTTTCACTTCCTGTCTCATTTGTGAGTGACTTGACACTAATTTTGATGCAGCTAACACCCTTTACATATGACTAGAATTTCTTAGGGTTTTGAGAAAGATCTTTCAAAAATACAGTAGGCTTCCTGGATTACTCTCTTGAGAGCCCAAAGCATTTCATTCTCATGTCTATACCTATAGTTCTCTGCTTTGTTTTACAGCTATCATTGGTAGTCCCTGTTTCTTTAGGAGTTTCTTTACAGTGACTGTAAATCTTTGAGGGTCTCCCCCATCACAAACTGTTCTCCTGAGTACATATGTATAAAGCACATGGTCAATTATTCTTTTAAACTTTATCCATAGTTTTCTACCTGCTGCAGTATTGAGCTATAAGTTTCAAGTTCCTCATTGAGATATGACACTATGACTCCTTTTTCTAATTTACTGAACATATAAATCTTTCAGCTTGTTTTAGTTGCACTTTGTCTGTGGTAATCATTGTAGTTACAACTGTCTCATGATAATTGATATCAGTTTTGATGTGGCCATCATCAAATAGGTCAGGTCTGTTTGTTGCCATTAGATCTATTATATTTACATCATGAATGGATGTTACGAAACATCTATTCTAAGTAGTTTTAGGAGAAGGCATTTTGCAATGTTTCACAGAATGTTATGTCCACCACTAGCAAAACTGTAAATATCCCAACTGATTATTGTACGATGAAAGTCTCCTCTGATAATTATACTACTAGTGAACTGAAGTTTTCTCTACAGTTTTTGGTAACATTAGTGGTGGCTGACAGAATGATTTAGTTATAATTTTATGCCCACATCTGATACTTACGATTACTCACAAAATCTAGCATGTACCTTCAATTTTTACTGTGGTGTATTTGAGCTTCTTGTATACATTACTTCCATTTCCCATTAATCTGTCTTTTCAATGTATGCTTCAATTTTCCCCAAAAATATCACTGCTGTCAATTTTAGGTTTTAACCAGCTTTCTGTATGTAGTATTATTTGAGCTTCACGCCTTTTTAGGAGCACTTCAAACACTGGCACTTTGTGGTGAATGCTTTGGCAGTTGATTATTAGACTGTAATACTCTTGTGCGCATGTGTGGTGGTGGTGGAGGAATTGGGGGAGGGAGGGGAGAGGCGCGGAGGTCAGTCATTACTTTGGATCTTATACTAATACCTCCATGTCTCCCACAGCTATCATAATCTGGACTGAATGGAGAGTCACCTAACTAAAAGCCTAGTGTGCACCCCACATACAGTCAGCTACTTGGGTAGCAGTCTCTGATGTGTAGTGTACACATCAACCCTATGTTGCAAGTCCAGGAATTCAGTCTAACTTGTCACAGAAAAATTGCAGTCTCAGGTTCAAACGTTCCACTCAACTTTCAACCAGGAGGTCATCATCTATTCTTGGGCTAATGCTGTAGACTATGAGCTTTATTGAAACTCTGTGAACTAGGGTGTTTTTCTCACCCTTCTCTGTTAGTCACTGGGATGATTCAAGTATGATCTTGGACCCCAGATGACAGGCATCATTTGTCCCAATGTCCACCACAATTTTCAGCTAAACACATCCTGTTTCCTCAGTGGTTGCGAAACTGCCTCTTCACTGTATTGAATAAGGCTCCCAGATATACACGCTGAGGGCACATGACATTTCTTCCCATTCCTTGCTGCCATTTTGCTAAGGGTACCATTAATTGCTGTACATTTTAACTGCTAACAATTAATAGACCCCTTACCCTTTTCTGTTTGCCTTCACTTTACATGTGGCTCAGCATGTGTCCCAATGGGTGAAGTGACACTCACTGGCTCAGTTTCATTTTCGGTGGAAGACAGCACCTCAAATCTGTTGGTTGAGGGAACTGAGTTCTCGGTTGTCCCTGTCTCCCATGTATAGGATGCCTTGACCTACCATAGACAAGCCGCTTGCAGTCAAGTGGATGTGTATTGATAAATCCTATATTTCATGAAGAAGAGACAGTATCCACAGGAGAGGATAGTACCTCTGTTACAGAACTCTTGGTAGCCTATCCAACACATCAATTTACAGCATCTTCCAGTCACTTGACAGCACATAGGATGATTTTCAGGTGTTTACCTACATCAACAAATTCTTCCTGTGCCTGAGAACAGCATGCACAGTGGAACTGCATTTTGACTGGTGCAATATTTTACAGAACACAAAACAAATAATTGTGAACTAAGTCTGCTGATTTTTTTGTTAATTTGTATTATCAGCAGCCCTTTAGAACTGAAACAGTTAACAGCCAAAATGTGATAGCTATTATGACAGCCGAATAGCTTGGCACAATAAATAGTGCTTCTGTGAAATATTTTTCAGGTTATGGATGCTAACAAATTCAATAATAGCATTAATTTATGACAATTTCAGATGATACACACTCCTGTTGAAAGAGAGAACTAGTACAAATTGATATGTTGGTTATTTACAGTAACTATAAGTCACAGATGCTCATTTATACTAAATAGGTTGTGCACAACACTCACCACTACCGAAAATTCTCAAAAATATACAACTGGAAGTGTCCAAAATTCTTAAAAATATACCTTTTCACATTAATATATAATTAAATTAGGGAATGATTGTTTTGAATCAAGATATTATGGCCAAAAGCTTCTAAAAAGTACAAATTAAGTGTAAGATTTCCATAGCTCTCACAAATATGAAAGATTATGTGAAATAGAATGTTAAGAGTCTCAAATTTCATCTCAAAATTATCTGACACACACAGTCTCTCACAAAGAAGAATTTGGAAGTCAATGTATGTATATGTAAATAAATGTGCAAACTGCAAGTGTTTTTACTTAGCTGTATTTATGACACCTTCACTGGAATGCCAAAGAAGAACACTGCAGTGTCAGTTTATCACAATCGAAATTTCGAAAACTGTGGAGCACTAAAAGAACACAACCTATGCTAGTGGCAGCTAATAGTGTACGACTTTGATTTTATTTACATTGGCATAAGTATCCCAAACAAAGGGTGTTATCCTAGTACAATTATGTAGGCTATCTACTTGACCGAAACACAAACAATTTGGCTATTATGAAAAGCTGTGTAACAAAATATTCCACAGATAAAATTAATCTCTATGTGTCACTTGTGCAGTTATGAAACTGCAACTGGAGACCTCTCTTGTTCAATCTCACTAATCTGGCTTTGAACAATGAAGATCCCTTTGTGGTTTGTAGTTACACCAACAGTCAACTATGATTTTAATAATCACTCTGGTTTACATTTGTTACATTGTTAAAATTTCTGGTGCCATATTTTTGCTGGAGACTTTGAAAATAAATTTCACAAATTTACTGACTATACCTTAGATATGCTTGAAATGTGTAACAGTCCCACATATTTTCATCAGGTAATGCAGGATCTCTTTTTCCATTTTTGTATCTAGCTTGTACTGCATTGTTACATAAGTGAACAGACTCATGGAAGTTCTTGAGGCTAAATGGCTGGGAACAAAATCGAAGATAGCTTTCTCTAAAAACAGAGAATAAAATAAATAAATAACAAACATTTCAGTGTCACCATGAAGAATTTATCAATCAGTGAAACATTTCTGTGTAACATACTTACTTATACATCCATACCACAAGTGGGTGAGTTGATGTTACCAAAAACCACTGTCGTATGTCAAATTTTGTTTTATATATCAATAAAGGACGTTCTGTGAGAAATGTAAACATATACATTATTAATTTTAAAAACCATGGTTAGTAATAGCATTCAAACTTTGCAAGATACCACTTAAAGAAATGATGACATCTCTTTTAATTACTAAACAAGGACTAATTACTAGCAATGAACTACAGACACAATCTGAAAGTGGGCAAGTTCACACTTAAGTGATTTCTACTGTGCATAAACAAAGTTGTTTTGTGTGCTTTTACCACCTTGCTTGATGTTTGCTTAAACAAATGATCTGTATAAAGTTTATGATCTGATGGTTTAATGAAACAATGTTAAGATTTTGTTTCTCATCTCTGTGAATACCTTGTAGTTATCGGTAGGAAACTTTATTGCTGTTATATCAAAACAAAATTAGCTACATTCCAGTGGTACTGAAACAACTTCCCAATGAAAACTCACTGCATACAGTAATGACAAAACATTTTGTGAGTTTTATGCATTAATACTCACATTGCCTGGAAGCTGCTATTTATATTTGCTTCCGTGCCATGAGATGTATATTTTCTGTCTTTTTAAATAACTTTCCCATTCAAGACATCATATTTATCGGCACTTCTCAATAAACTGAATATTCATCTGAATACCTCTTATACATCCATTTCAGATTCTAGCCATATGTAATTGCTCATAATAAAGGGTTTTTGGAAGTGCTTACTTTTTAAACATTTGAAATATTTAATGCATAAAAGTGCAACAGATATTTCACATACAAAACATTGTTATAAACTTGCTAATTTTATGACGTGATTCTTATTTTGGAAAAATCCACTATATTTGTGAGTCTAATATGTTTAAGAATATTACAACTGTTTCAGAAAACTGCAATTTTATGTGTTGATATCCTTACCATGGATAGAAACTGATAAATACTTTCTTGATTATATTTGTTTTGTAAATAAATCCGCCTTTTCCTGCTGCCACTTATTTTATTTATCACAGATGTGTTTCACCTTTTACTGGTTCTAAGCCATCATTAGTGGGATCTATAATGATACAGTTTTGTTAGTTTTAGATTATTAAACAGTTCACATTATGATTTTTTATGTAAAAAAGTAATTACTTACGATTTGCTGATCTACGTTTTCTCTCATCTGGTCTGTAGGTCACACTACCACTGTATTACTGCCATATAAGCACAGCTTTGCATTTTGACCTTCTTCACACTGTTTGTCATGTTTCTCCTCCTTTTTGTGGTGAGCTCTTGTTCTTTTGCACCTTGATATAACCATTTCACTGGACACTGCTTTTCACACTGTAAATATTGCAACTCAATTACATGTTTCCTCCTCTTTGGCATGTCTACCTACTTGTTGCCAACCTCATGAAGTATATGTTCAACAAGACTAACTTCTATTCGTGATGTTTATACCTTGTGTGTGTATGAGAGAGAAGAGAGCTGAAAAGGTTTTTTTTCCCTTGGGTGGGGGTGGGGGGAGGTTGGTGGTTTGAATTGTATGGTGTTGTACTAGCTGTTAGCGACTGGTTGAAAGCTTAGTTGACAGCTGATTTGACTTTTTGTTTCACTATTCTGTGGAGGGGTTCATGGATAAGTGATTGTAAAGATGTTTGGTGGTATTATTATTATACTGGATAGTATTATTAATCTTCTTTGGGAGCATTATTATATTATTTTATCTATTAGTGTAAATAATGAATTGCTTGGCATGTGACCTTGATCATACAATAGGGTTTTCCTTTCTGCATAGCATATACAACAGACTATTCTGCACAAAAATACGCCCAACACTGACAAAAAATGGGTGCATATACCAGAAAGCAAGTATATATCAACTACAGTGTAACACTTGTGAAGTCGAGATACACAGGGATAAACAGGAACAACATTTGATGTCAGATACAAAGAACACATTAGAGACTGCAAATATGGGACAAATCACTCCACATTTTGCAGAACACCTAAGAGAACATGACCACAAACCAACCACTAGAGAACATGACATGAAAATAATTAGAGTCAACAGTAAAAAACACCTCCTAACACTGCAAGAAAATTTCCACATACAGAAAACCAAAGCAGAAAGGAAAGCCCTGTTGAATGATCAAGTACACATCGCAAGCAATTCATTATTTACACTAACAGATAAAATAATAGAATAACACTCCCAAAGAGGATTAATATAATAATACTATCCAATACAATAATAATACCACCAAACCTCTTTACACTCACTTATCCATGAACCTCTCCACAGAATAGTGAAACAAAAAGTCAAATCTAAGCTTTCAACCAGTCGCTAACAGCTAGTACAACACCATACAATCCAAACAAACACTCCCCCCCCCCCCAAAAAAAAAAAAAAAAAAAAAAAAAAAAAAAAAAAAAAAAAAAAAAAAAAAAACCCCACACACACACACACAAGGTATAAACATCATGAAGTTAGTCTTGAACATATACTTCGTGATGTTGAAACATTTTGGAGGAAACACGTAATGGAGTTGCAATATTTATGGTGTGATAAGCAGTGTCCAATGAAATAGTTATATCGAGGGTCAAAAGAACAATAGTTCACCACAAAAATGAGGAGAACCATGGTGAACAGTATGAAGAAGGTCAGAACACAAAGTTGTGCTTATACAGCAGTAATAAAGTGGTAGTGCAACTTCCAGACCAGATGAGAGAAAACGCAGATCAGAAAATCATAAGAATTAGGTTTTTTACATAAAAAATCATGATGTGAACTGTTTAATCATCTAAAACTAACAAAACTGTATGGTTATAGATCCCACTGATGATGCCTTAGAACAAGAAAAAGGCAAAACAATTCTGGGACGAATAAAATATGTGGCAGCATGAAAAGGCAGTATTATTTACAAAACAAATATTTCTATGCTTGCTGCAGAGGATGGCCATGCTAACAGACTTGACTTTCTTGATTGATTTCACATTATTCTGCATAATAGTGATATCTTATAAAATGCATGGTGCTTCCAACTGAAGATGCATTACGTATACAAGTGTAATTTATTTAATCATGAAGCACTCATTTCTAAATCAATGAACTATTAAAAATTAATGTTTGTCACAAGAAGGACCACTATTTACCAGCTGGTGAAACACAACCAACTGGAATAGGACTAACACTTTTACAAATTCAAGAATCCAATTTTATGTACATTTTGAGAATTACATTAATAAAAAAACATGGTTGTACCCCTGACTTTAATAAATTTGGAAGAAAATCCTCCTCTATTGAGAGAAGAAAACAAAGAGCAATCAGAAAGGATGCAATGTATGAAGGCTCAAGAATGATAAGAGTCATTCCATCCCTGATTAAGGTACATACAACCCAACTATTACTATTACTATTATTTTCATTTTCCACTGTTATTTTAATAATATTTCTTATTATTTTATTTCCCTGCCACTTTTCCTCTTTTTTCCTAATTGTTAACTGCATTATTGTTTCCAATTTTCTCTTTCCTTCCTATTTAATAATGGGACTTCATGGGCTGGCCCCACAATGAAAATCCAAAAGCTTGAGTCCACATTGTGTTAACTTTTAGTTGGCAGACCACTCCCTAGTCCTGAATCAGTAGAGGTTGGTAGATGTTGGGACGCTCCAGCCAGCAGTCATTTGTTTTCTGGCTGCAGCCAACATTAGGTAGCTGATCATATTGTGTGACGCAGCCACTGTTGTTAGCTTTGTTATTGTTTTGCACTTCTCTGTTCTGAGTAATTTTTTATTGTGCAATACATTATCAAAATGAGAGATGAGGTGGTTCCTAGCACTACTCAATAGTTACCTACAATGCCTACTGATACACGTATCATTAGAAGGAAATCAGTGAAACGTAGCAATGCTTGAAAAATTGTATTGTGTGTAACTGAAAGCTGCAAAATGGAAAGGGAGTGGAAAGAACTACTCCATGCCATTTACAAATCTTCCATGAGGGCTGCTACATACACACGACAAAGGGTACACAGCACTGCGAGGTTCAAACAGTTTCCAAGAACGATACAGGCGACTCACTGAAAAAACCTTGGAGGAAAAGATGAGGTTTGATTTCAGATATTTTGTTTGAGATCACTTTGACGGAGT
This sequence comes from Schistocerca piceifrons, assembly GCF_021461385.2. Lineage (NCBI taxonomy): Eukaryota > Metazoa > Arthropoda > Insecta > Orthoptera > Acrididae > Schistocerca > Schistocerca piceifrons. The sequence continues at coordinate 909,587,907 of NC_060139.1, read as the reverse complement.
GCTCCATTTCTTCCAAATAACTTTATATTGTACATTTCATTACTACTGCATTGCTTTGTACCAAAACACTGCTTGTTACTGTATTATTTCAAAACACATTCACATTACAGTACTGTCCCACTGTTGATGAAATTATCATTAATACATCCACATAAGACGTAAGTGAAGAAGAATTAGACATGTAAACAGAATATCATGGCAGTGAAAGCGAATGACCACATTGTTGGTGTTTTCACAAAAGTATTTACAAAAACAATCTGCCATTCATTGTGTCACACATTTTATTTCTATTTAATTCTGTTTTATTTCTTTATAATACATGTACTTAAGTGCTGCAGTTAGGATCTTTATTGACCATGTTGATGCATAAGGCAACTTCAGTTTCATTTACAAACAAAGTTTAAAGCAATTTTTACTTCTGTGCATGACTTCTCCTTTTGCAGAAGCATCATACACAATTTTTGGTGCCAGTGCCACAAGAGGTAGTTGTGCTTTGTCCCTCCTCATGGCTCCCGATCCTGTGTTGATTGGTGTGCTGTATGAGCTTTCTTTCTCTGCTCCCTGCTTCCCACTGTCAACTCTGTTGCACTGTACTATGAGCCTTCTGTGTAATGCTATGAAAAGTGGTTGTCACATATCCCTCAGCTCCCTGCTTCCCACTCTCAACTCTGCCACACTGTACTATAAGCCTTCTGTGTAATGCTATGAAAAGTGTTTGTCACATGTAGTACAAACAGCAGCAAGTCTGTGAAGGAAACAAGATATTTGCTGCAGAGACTGTCTGATGGGGGTCCCTTCTGAAGGACAAACTGGGTGAAAATGAAAGATTATGTGAACAAAAATGGCAAAAGAGGCTTCAATAAGAGAGGCTAGATAGCTAAAGAAGTTGAGAATGAAGAAATAGTTGTTGTTAGCTCAGGTTAAAAGATCTGAAGGAATGCTTACAATAGGAACTATCTGTATGTAATCTCATTGCTGGTGGGTAGGTGATGCTAATTTTCTTCCTTTTAGGAACAGTTATGTTGAAGAATGGACTTCTTTATAAAAATTGTAGGTACCTAGTGAAAAGGATGAATGAAGCAGAAATAGGGAATAGAAATAGGGGTTCTTCAGAACTGTGATGCAACATCCCTTTAGACGTGCATGAATGTCCAAAGAGACAGGCACTGCAGCGACTACAGCCATTTTGGAATACATGAATGTATTTGCAGTTGTGAATATGGACAACTATCAACTCTATAATAGAATGGCAGCAATGAAAATTTTTGCTGGACTGGGACTCAAACCCGGATTTCTTGCTTATCGCTAGCTGTCGCCTTACCATTACGCTAATTGAGCACGACTCACAGCCAGACCCAAACTTCCATGCTGTCAACCATGTGTCTACATCCTGCACTCATACATTCATTGTGAGTGTTCCTGTACAGGGAAGACATTTTAATTGAAAGTTACTTGCCCAGTGTCAGGGATTGCAGTGACTGTGTTTCTCAGTGATGACTACAGCTATTGCAATTGCAAATATGGACAACTGTCAGCTGTATAATGGACTGAGTGCAGGATGCAGACACATGATTGGTGCCATATGAAAGTTTGGGTCTGGCCATGAGTCATGCTTGGATAGCTTAATGGTAAGGCAACCAGTTGCAATAAGTGGGAAATCCATCTTAGAAACCTGGTTCGGTACAAATATTCATTGACATCATTCCATTATTTGGCTGATGGTTGTCCACATTCAGAACTGTGAATACATTTCATGTATTTCATAATGGCTTTGGTTGCCACGGTGCCTGCCCTTCAGACATGCACACATCTCCGAAGGAACATTGTGTCGTACTTCTGAACAACACAGGTACTGCAATATCATATTTATCCACCGACACCAGGTAAGTGCAAGCAGCTTTTGATTAAAATGTCTTTGCTGTACATGAGTCAGGATGTCTACTCAAACACTGAAAAAAAAATTCCTTGAGAATTTCAGGTGTGAAGAGGAAGACAGTTTCAAGAAGCTCCTGATAAATGAATGGTTAATGGGGAGGTGCAGCGTATCTCAATAATGAGTTTTCTTTCCTCTTAATTGAGTTATATACCACCATTTTTAAACATCAATAATTCATACAGAATTATATTTATATAACTGACACCTTTTGGAACACTAAGTATTTTAAAATTCGTGATATATAAAAATCAATTTGAACCCCAAGGAAGATTGTAGGCTACTTAAAAAGTGTATAGTGCAAGATATTTTTTGATTTGAAGGATATTAAGCAAATTAGGGATTAATATTTACTTTTTGATAAAGCTGTGTACTCTTTCTGAAAGTAATGCTGTTGTGCATTCATGACTAAACCACTCAACCAGTTTTGATTAAATTTGGCGTAAAGATAGGCTGAATCTTAAGGGAGGAAATAGGCCACTTAGAGAGGGGTAGATAAGGAGGGAGTGGGAAGGGGTTGGGGGGGGGGGAGAGAGAGAGAGAGAGAGAGAGAGAGAGGGGGGGGGGGGGGTCGTTAGGAAGGGCTGGAACATGCTTTTTATATCAGTGAATGTAACCCATGTTAAAAAAAATAATAAATTTGTTGCATACTGTACACATTGCACAATTTATAGCTACATCAATAGCACAGTGCTAAAAGGGGTAGGCAAAAATGTGGAGACAGCAAAAACGCAATACAGTATCATCCCTAACACAGCACAGAAAACACAGTGGCATTCAAAACAGCTTTCATTCGTCTTGGAATAGATAAATACAGGTCCTGTATGGTTTTCAACGGAATCTTATATCATCCTTCCTGAAAAATAGTGATCATGCACCCTTCTCCCCAAAGTAGACCACAGAAACTCAATAATACTGAGATCTGGTGACTGTGGTGACCAGGACAGATGGACAATTCATCCTGCTCACAAAATGAGTCTTTGATGATGCAAGCTGTGTGAACATTAGCCCTGTCATCTTGAATGACAGCTTCACTGTTGGTGAATCAACATTGTACCATGTGGTGGACCTGTTCAGCCACAATAGACAAAGAATCCTTGGCAGTAATGTGGACTTAAACACTAACCATGGAGCCTATGGAATATCATGATATGGTTGCCCAAATCAAAATCAAACCCTACCATGTTTCACACTTTGGATTACCTACTTATGGAGATCCCTTTGTGGGGTTTTGGTACTGACAGGGTTCACAAGTGCAACATTCAGTTCTGCAAGGCTTTTTGCAGCTGTTGTTCTCTTATTTTTCATTGCAAACCTCTTCAGTGACCATCCATCACAATCACTCAACACACACTTTTGTACTCGTTATTTAGTGGATGGCGTTTTTCCACTTTTCCTGTATGCCACATAAATCTTCATTACAGTACCTTTTGAAACACCAATCAGTCCAGCTACCTTGGTTATGGAAGCATTAACAATTTACCTGTGTTAGAATTCACTTAGATCTACATAGAACACTGATCTCACCATGACTGATATTTGCGACATATTGAGGATATTGCACAGGTGTAATCTGCAATCTTGACTAGCATCTGCATTTATATAAGCATGCATTTCTTGTGATGTTTCCATATTTTTTGCACCAGCACCTGTAGACGTGCACTCCTTCCCATGCCCTCTGCTTGTACTGTCAGAATTGGCACTGCAAGTGCTGCTTGATTTTGCTTTCAGGCAGTTTGGAGGGGAATGGACAGGGGAGGGGGTGCAGGGTACACATCATGACCTATACCTATCCAAACAGGTAGACAAGTGAGGTCAGATGACGTTATTGCACGTACAATAGCTTACTTACTTGCCATTACCATCACAACAAAACTACTGATATCCAACCAAATCTGCAGGTAACAGCTAGTCTTTTATAATTTCAAGGAAATTATCAGTCTCAGTTGCGACTGGCTTTCTTCAGATCATAAGGCAGAAGCAGTATTTCACTGCCAGGCATACTGAGAAAATCACACTGATGAGTAGCCAGTCTGACAATATGGTTTTCTTAAAGAGCTTGGGAGTGACCTACTGTTTCTTTCTTATGATACAGAAGATGGATGAAACTGTAAATTTCTTGTTGAAATTATATTAACTGAGTTAGAAACCAATCCACTGAAAAAGATGATAAATTACTGGTGGACTGAAATAAAATTATGAAATGGAACTACCTACAAAAGCACTAAATGACACTTTAAATGGAACAAAATAATAAAGACAGAAAACTTAACCTCAAGAAAATGAGTTAAATGGACAAGAGAAAAATTTTTTGGAGAAAGGTACATGAGTAACAAGAAATCTATAAAACATGTTAATAAAATGGAAAAGAAGTTTGAGAAAGAAGAGGGAGGGAGAGAGAGAGAGAGAGAGAGAGAGAGAGAGAGAGAGAGAGAGAGAGAGCTGGAAGGAGTCTGATCTACATCAACATCTACAGCTATACTCTGCAAACCACCATAAGATGCATGGCAAAGGGTACAGCCCATTGTACCAGCTATTAGGGTTTCTTCACATTCCATTCATGGATGGAGTGCAGGAAGAAGAATTGTTTGAATGACTCTGTGCATGCAGTAATTATTCTAATCTTATCCTCACAATCCCTTTGTGAACAATATTTAGGGGATTGTGTTACATTCCTAGAGTAATCACATAAATCCAGTTCTTGAAACATTGTTAATAGACTATCTTGGGATAGTTTTGTCTATCTTCAAGAGTCTTCCAGTTCAGTTCCTTCAGTATCTCTGACACTCTACCATGGATAAAAGAAACCTGTGACCATTTGTGCTACCCTTCTCTGTATATGTGCAATATCCCTTGTTGATTCTACTGGTACAGGTCCCACACACTTGAGCAATATTCTAGATTCAGTCACATGAGTGATTTGTAAGCAATCTCCTTTGTAGATTGATTGCACTTCCCCAGTATTCTACCAACAGACCAAAGTCTACCACCTGATTTATCCACAACTGAAACTATGTGATCATTTCATATCCCTAAAATGTGATACACCTAGGAATTTGTATGAGTTGGCTGATTCCAGCAGTGACTCATCAATATTATAGTCACCAGATACTATGTTCTTCCATTTTGTGAAGTGCACAATTTTACATTCCTGAACATTCAAAGCAAGTTGCCAATCTCTGCATCAGTTTGAAATCTTATTAAGCTCTAACCGAATAGTTATGCAGCTTCTTTCAGACAATACTTCATTATAGAAAATCCATGCTGGCTGGCATTGAGGAGAGCATTCTGTTCAAGATACCTAACTACATTTGAGCTCAGAATATATTCTAAGCTTCTACAACAAATTGATGTCAAGGATATTGGATGGTAGTTTTGTGGACCACTTATACTACCCTTCTTGTAGTCGGGTGTGACCTGTGCCTTTTTCCACGAACTGGGCATGTTTTTTTTGTTTGAGGAATCTACAATGGATTATAGTTAGATGAGGGGCTAACTCAGCCATAAATTCAGTATAGAATCTGACAGGGATTCTACTGGGGCCTTGAGCTTTGTTCATTGTAAATGATTTCAGCTGTTTCTCAACACCACTGACAGTAATACTTATTTCATTCATCTTTCCAGTAGTATGAGGATTAAAGTGGGGCAATTCTCCAGGGTTTCCCTTTCTAAAGGGACATTTGAAAATGGAATTAATCATTTCAGCTTTTGCTTTGCTACCCTCAGTTTCAGTTTCTGTCTCATTCACTAGGGATTGGACACTAACTTTGGTGCCACTAACAGCCTTTACATGCAACCAGAATTTCTTTGGGTTCTGTGAAAGATCACTTGACAGTATTCTGCTATGGAAGTCATTGAAGGCATGATGCATTGCTCTCTTGACAGCCAAATGCATTTCATTCAGCATCTCTCTGTCTATAGCCCTATGCTTTGTTTTACACCCATTATGCAGTAATGTATATTTCTTTAGAAATTTCTTTGCAGTGACTATACACCATGGAGGTTTCCTCCCATTATGAACTGTTCTACAGGGTACATATCTATCCAGTGCATGGTCAACTATTCTTTTCAACTTGAGCCAGAGTTCCTCTACATGAGCCTGCCCTGTGCTACAATTTCAAATTCCTCATTGAAATATGACACTACTGATTTTTTACATAGTTTACTGAACATATATAACTTTCTGCTTGTTTTAGTTGTCCTTTTGTGCTTTAGTAATCATTTTTGCCACAAATGCATCATGATCATTGATACCAGTTTTGATGTGGACATCCTTAAAAGCATCAGGTATGTTTGTTGCCATTAGATTCAACATATTTCCATCAAGAGTGGGGCTCCTAACTATCTGTTCTATGTAGTTTTCAGAGAAGACATTAAGTACATTTTCACAGGATGTCTTATCATGCTCACCACCAACAAAACTGTATATTTCCCAATTAATTGTTGGATGATTAAAGTGTTCACTGACTATTGCAGTATGACTGGGGAACATGCATATGAGTAAACTGAGGTTGTCTCTAAAATTTTTCATTGCATCAGGAGATGAGTCTGGTGGGTGACAGAAGGTTCCAATTATCATTTTATGCCCACCCATGATACTGAATATTGTCCAAACAATCCACATGCAGCTTCAATTTCTACCTCAGTGGATTTGAGTTTCTGCAACAAATACACCACCTCCATTTCCCATTTGCCTAACCTTTTGATATACACTTAAATTATCTCCAAAAATCTCACTGCTCTCTATTTCAGGTTTCAGCCAGCTCTTTGTACCTAGTATTACATGAGCTTTGCTGCTTTTCATCAGCACTTTGAACTGTGGCACTTTGTTGCAAATGCTTCTGCACTTGACCATTAGGATTTTAATACTCTCACCTGTGGGAGGCATTTATTTTGACCTTACACTCTTGCTTCTGGGTTTCCCATGGCTATTGTTAACTGGACTCAATGGAGAGTCCCCAAACCTAAAGAACCCATATACACAGTTCCTAACTTTAATATTTGAGTTATTGTGTTAAACCTTTAATGTGAGATTATACCTCTCAATATTATATGAAATACTGAAAATCAAAGTTTTGTTACCCCTGGAAGCCTTTAGATATGTAACTTGCAATGGGGACTGTCATACTGGGTGGCTGGTCTAATCATTTAGTAATATAGATGTTGCAAGTAATATCTCATGAACAGGAAACAAAAGGTGTCAGGAAAAGAGATCAGTGATTTAAGCTAGTAGGCATGATCAGATATGGAGGTAATTACATGTTATGTCTTACAAGGGTCAATCTTAGGACCATTACTTTTGATTGTTACATTAATAATCTCTCACTAATTACATAGCTGGACACAGGTTTGTTTTGTTTGCTGATGATACAATTCAAATAGCTATATAACAAGACTAATGTACCCTGGTTGCTGTTCTACTTATCACAGAGAACTGTAACTCTAATTATTTACACACCTGTCAATGGTGTGCACATGTTTGAAGCTGCATTAACTTTCAGCCACGTCTTCTGGGTGATTCACTTTTTTTTTTGTCAGGCAGTGTATATCATTGTGTAATACATAGTTCAGAAGATGTGATGTCATAAACATTGAGATGCATGAAAAGCTACCTTTTGACTGAAATTAATTTCATTAAATAGTTGGGGGTGTGGTTCCTTGTAGAATTCTAATTTACATAAAATGATGTAGTGGTTCATATTATCAAATGACTTTTGCGGCTTGTAATTTATCATGTAATGAATTAGCTAAATTCCCACTACATGATTTTACATGAGAACATGGACCGAACTGCAATTCTAATTATTCCATTGAATACTCACCAAGAGGCAGCAGGAGAAAATGCATATGAAAGTTAAGGATATGTGCAAGCTACTGAAGCCAGTGGGTCCTTCTTCTAGCAGAAGGGCTGAAGGGAAAAGGAGAGAGATAAATGAGAAGGCCTGGTGAGATTTAGGAAATGGGGAGAGTTACACAAAAGCCACCCAGAACCATGGGACAAGGGAGACTTTCTGAATGGAATGAGAAGCAAAGACTGATTGTAGGGCTCTGCACTGGACCAGATTTGAAAACCTGAGAGCTTAGAGGTGGATGATAGGATAATAAGCAAGGCAGGGATTACTGACAAAACATGGTGCAAGAGTTAATAAGAGTGAAAAACTAAGTGTATTATTTGTGGTAGGCAGTTTGAGGTCAAGGGGGGTGGGGGAATGGTGGGAATAGGCAAGTCAGAAAAAAACTTATAGGAACAAAGAAAGGAGTAGTTAATGAAAATAAATGCTGTGACCAAAGAAATTAATGCACATTAAGGGTAGTTTGTAGAGGAAAACCAAAATCATGTTGTAAAGCCAGTTCCCACCTGAAGAGTTCTGAGAAATTGGTCTCAGGGAGGAGAATCCAGATGGCAATTAAGATCAAACTGTTGTGACTCGCCGATCATTCAAAGCATCGTCGCGCAATTACGTATGTCCTCTATGTGTGGCGCTGTCTGCCAGCCATGCAGCAGCTGCGCCACCTAAGCGGCCAGCTGAGCAATGGCCGCTAGACAGGGACTCAGTGCTCATTCGAATGCTAACATGTACACATGTCTTGCTTGTCAACTTACTCTTTGACTTATATGTGTTGTGTCGTTCTGAAATATATGTGTTAAACTTGATGTTATAACAATTGGCGACGAGGATGGGATTTTTCCTTTTCACCGTTGACCCACAGGGTTCCATGGCTACTGTCGAGCAACTATTGCAAAATCTCCTTGAACAGCAAACGCTTCTAACAGCGGCGATTCGCGATTTCGTCACGGCATCAAATGCGGGGTGTTTCTCGTCATTGGCTATACCTCCTTTTCCTCCTTATGACGAGATGGCGGAAGACTGGTCTGATTATGAAAAACGTCTTCGACAGCACTTCTTGGCATTTCATGTCACGGACGAACAACCATGTAAGTCTCTGTTCCTTTCCTGAATTTCACCTCAAATGTATCGGTTGTTGTCACAATTGGCTCCTTTGAAGGATCCTGCATCTTTGTCCTTTGCTGAAATGTGCTCACTTCTATCTGTCTATTTTCAAAAGCAAACGCATGTGGTAGCCTCTCGTGTTTGCTTTTTATCGTTGTCAAAAACAGCCACATCAATCCTATCGCGCTTGGGCTGCTGAACTTCACGGCCTCAGTCGAAAGTGTCAATATGTTACTGACATTCACAAAGAATCCTATGCCGATTCCATGGTATGGGATGCTATTATCTGGTCAGCGCCCGACAAAGAAGTTCAGCAACGTGCCCTTCAGTTGGCGAATCCGACTGTAGATGAAGTTCTCTCCATTGCGCAGTCTTTTGAAATTTCTCGCGCCGCTGGGGTGCAAATAGAGGCATGGGGTGATGTCGGGGAAATACAACTTCTGTGCGCTGTTGATGACGCATGTGGTGCGTCCCCACTGGCCGACGTGGCCGCAGTGCACTCCCACGTGCAGCCTCAGCCAAGCCGTAAACAACCCGCTAAGAAACTGCAGCAAAACCCCCGGCAACTTCCTTCATGTCCGCAGTGTTTTACGAAACATTCACACGAGGATTGTCCCCAGTGTTGAGCTGTGTGTCACAATTGCAAAAAGAAAGGTCATGTGTCTTCCGTTTGCAAATCCGACCGCATACATGATGTTCATGAACAGGACGCTGATTCTGATTCCATGTTGTCTGTCAATTGCACTTCTTCCCTTTCAGGGAAGTTATTCCTCACTGTCCAAATCCTTGGTCGAGATGTTCACATGCAAGTGGATACCGGTTCTGCTGCCACTATAATTAATTCTCAGACGTATCTTCAGTTGGGTTCTCCACTCCTGTCACCTGCCACTCGGCAATTATGGATGTACAATAAACAGAAGATTTCTCTCTTCGGACAGTTTAATGCTGAGGTATCTTACACATCCATCATTTGCACTGTTCCCATATTTGTGGTCGACCAGAGCAATGCAGAAAATCTTTTTGGTTTCGATGCCTTTCGCATTTTTGGGTTCTCCATAGATGACTCTGTCAATATTGTCTCTGATGCTATTCCTTATGCTCAACTGGATTCCTTGTCGACGACATTTTCGTCCCTTTTTTCTCCAGGGTTAGGATGTGCAAACGACTTTGAAGCTCATATCATGCTCAAACCCACTGCTCGGCCTAAGTTTTTTCGGGCTCGGCCCATTCCTGTGGCCCTTCGTGATCGGGTAAAATGGGAGTTGGATCGTCTCACTGCTTCAAGGGTCTTGCTTCCTGTCACTTCCAGTGAGTGGTCCTCTCCTGTCATCGTTGCTAAGCCAAATGGTGATATTCGTCTCTGTGGCGATTTCAAAGCCACTGTAAATGCTCAATGCCTCATCGACACTTACCCTATGCCCTGACCTGAAGAACTGTTCACTAAACTTGCTGGAGGCCAGTATTTTTCTAAAATTGACCTGTCAGAAGCTTATCATCAACTTCCTCTTGACACTGCTTCCCGGCAGTTTCTGGTCCTTAACACGCCTTTCGGCCTCTATCAATACCAACGCTTGCCATTCGGGGTTGCTAGCGCTCCTGCTCTCTTTCAGCGATTCTTGGAACAATTATTGCTCCCTGTCCCTGGGTGTATCAATTACATGGACGACATTGTTGTCACTGGCTCCAAAACTGAAGAACATCTTCAAAATCTCTGCACACTTTTTCATGTCTTACAGACTGCTGGTCTTAAGTGTAATCTTCAGAAATCACAATTTTTTCAGGCATCTATCACGTACTTGGAGTTTCAACTCTCTAGGGATGGTATTCGTCCGCTTCAGCAAACTGTCACTATGATCGATGCCCTTCCTCGCCCTACATCTGTTAAGGAACTGCAGGCCTTCTTGGGGAAAATAGCATACTATCACAAGTTTTCACCGTCTGCGGCTTCGGTGGCTCAGCCGTTGCATTGCCTGTTGCATAAAAACGTGTCTTTTCACTGGTCCGCATCATGCGAAGTGGCTTTCCAGAAATTGAAGACTATGCTGAAACAGGCCTCATGCCTGGCTACTTATCGACCTGGCCAACATCTTGTTCTTGCCACAGACGCCTCCCAATACGGGGTCGGTGCAGTCGTTGCGCACCATTTTTCTGACGATTCGGAACAACCCATTGCTTATGCCTCCAAAACACTCACGGATGCCCAACAAAAGTATTCTCAAATTGAGAAAGAAGCTTTGGCCATTATTTATGCTCTTTATAAGTTTGGTGTTTTTTCTATGGCTCAAAATTTCATCTTGTTATGGATCACAAGCCACACGTTTCCTTGTTTCATCCATCAACACCACTTCCCGACAAGGCTGCACACCGCCTCCAGCATTGGGCTCTTTACTTGTCTTGTTTCAATTATGAGATTCATTTCTGGCCAACGGCTCAACATGCAAATGCTGATGCTCTGTCTCGCCTTCCCATGGGTCCTGATCAGGCATTCGATAGGGACGAACTTTTGTGTTTCCACCTGGATGTTGCCGAGCAGCGGGTTCCCCATCACTGGGACAGGCTGGCGGCTGCTACAGGTTCTGACCCTACCCTCTCCCGGGTTTTACACTGTATTCAGAAGGGTTGGCCAGATCACCCGTCCGCTAAGACTTCTGATCCGTTGCAGAACTACTACGCTTTGCGCTACTGCCTCACAGCTAGGGATGGTGTTATCCTCCTCTCCACTGACAATGCTTCGCCACCTGCCGTGGTATCTGCGTCTTTGCATGCTTCGGTCTTGCACCTCCTTCACCAAGGGCACTGGGGTGTGTCTTGCACAAAATCTCTGGCTCGCCGTCACATGTACTGGCCTGGCATCGACTCTGAAATAGCACAAATGGTCGCTGCCTGCGGCCCTTGTGCGTCTCAGGCCACTGCCCCGAAGTCATCTTTGTCACCGTGGTCTTCGCCTGAGAAGCCCTGGGAGTGCATTCATGCTGACTTTGCGAGACCCTTTTTAGGTACTTATTGGCTCCTCGTAATTGACGCCTACTCTAACTTTCCTTTCATTGTCCGTTGCACGTCGCCTACCACTGCGGCACCCACCAGTGCTCTCGCCCACATTTTTTCTTTGGAAGGCCTCCTCTCTACTCTTGTTACTGATAATGGTCCGCAATTTGCCTCTTCCGAATTTGCGGATTTTTGTGCTCGTCACGGTGTTATGCATGTCATGGCCCTGCCATTCCATCCGCAATCCAACGGTGAGGCTGAATGACTGGTCCGCACATTTAAGGCTCAGATGTGGAAACTTCTGACATCTTCTGCTGCTGATGATGCGCTTCTCCAGTTTCTGGCGTCTTACCATTTCACCCCCATGGGCGACCACAGCCCGGCTGAGCTCTTACATGGCCGACAGCCCCGCATGCTACTTCATCTTCTGCGGCCTTCCACCTCACGGCTGCGGGTGCCTTCACTTGGCCGGTTCACTGCCAACGACCTCGTCTGGGTAAGGGGATATGGCAGGCGGCCAAAATGGAGCCTGGGCCACATCTTAAGACACCGTGGCAGATGCCTGTATGAAATCCAGACGGACACGGGTGTTGCAGTGCGTCATTCGGACCAGCTTCGGCCTCGTGTGCCAGCAATGCCTGTTCCGAATGCTGCTACACCACCTTTGGCTCTACCTGACGCTCGGGATCTTGGCATCTCTCAATACTCACAACGCAGCCCTCTCACTGTCATCGCGATGCCAGCACAAGAACGGATGCCACCAGGAGACGTGCCCATGCAGGAACCGGATGACCATCCTCTGTCAGAGCAAATCTACTCGCCTCCTCCTCCAACGGACGCCGACACATCGCCCATGTCTCCTGTCATATCAACTGGACTTGCCGCAATGGGCGGATTGGTGCATGGGGCCCCAGCAGATTCGACCCCTACGTCTCCTGTCATCTTGACCCGTTATCATCAGGGATACTTCCGTCCTTATGGGAAGCCTCCTTCTCGAGACTTTACGGCGAGTCAAACAACACCTATGGACGTTAGCCATTTCCAGGACACCACCATCAAGACCAGTGCAACAATTTCAAAGGGGGGAAAAGTGTTGTGACTCGCCGATCATTCAATGCACCGCCGTGCAATTACGTGTGTCCTCTACGTGCGGCACTGTCTGCCAGCCATGCAGTAGCTGCGCCACCTAAGCGGCCAGCCGAGCAGTGGCCGCTAGACAGGGACTCAGTGCTCATTTGAATGCTAACGTGTACACATGTCTTGCTTGTCAACTTACTCTGTGACTTATATGTGTTGTGTCATTCTGAAATATGTGTGTTAAACCTGACGTTATAACACAAACAAGCATGCTCTACAACAGGATATTGTGTGTTGCCAGTATATATACTCTGTCGTTGCCCACTGATCCAGTTAGTAACTTGATGGTAATCATACCAATGTAAAAGGCTGAACAATGTTTACATATCAGATGGTACACAACATGTGTCATTTCACAGATGGCTGTCCCATTGGTAGTTTGTGTTTTGCCAGTTACAGGGTTGGTATTGTTGGTGGTGGGAAGGTGCATAGGGCAAGTCTTACAGCAGGAATGGTCACAGTGGTACGAGCAATATGGTAGGAAAATGGGTATAGAAGGAGCATCGGGTCTGTCTAAGACATTGTGGAGATTGATGGAGTAGGGGGAGCGGGGAACTGAGGTGGGGGGGAGGGGACTTAGATGTAGCAGGAAAAATGTGAGACAGAATGGATCTCATTTCAGGGCATGATTTTAGGAAGTTACAGCCTTTCCAAAGTAGATGATTAATGTTTTCAAGACCAAGATGGTAGAGAGCGACAAGAGGTGTACTCCTGTTCTGTTTTTTACAGGGATCAGCAGTGCCATGATTAGATGTGATGGCCCAGGAAATTTTCTTTTGAACTAGACTGGTGGGATAATTATGTCAAATGAAGGCTGAGGTGAGAATGGTGAAGAATTGGTGTAAAGAACTGGCACCTGAATAAATACGTTTGCCTCAAATGCCAAGGCTGTGTGGGAGGGAATGTTTGAAAGGAAAAGGATGACAACTGTCAAAACATTCCATCCCTTACACTCTTGGCATCTGAGACAAATTTATTTATTCAGGTGTGGGCTCTTTACAGCAATACTTCGCTGGATGTAACTACCCGACCAGCCTAGTTCAAAACCAGATTTCCTGTGCCATCACATCCAAGCATGGTACTGCTAATCCCTCCAAAAACCAGTATAGGAGTACATCTCATGTCACTCAGTACTATCCTGGATTTGAATTTATTTATCACCTACTTTTGCAAGATTGTGACTTCCTAAAATGATGCCCTGAAATGTGGTTCATTCTGTCTGACATTTTGCCCACAGCACCTAGAGTAGCTTTTTGTACCACCCCTCCCCCACACCCTCCCTGCAATAGCCTGGTCACACACTATGCTTCTCCTGGAACCATTTCCCTGCTCTATGGCTCCTACCCCCGCGACTGTTCCAGGTGTAAAACTACTTTATGCACCCACCTGCCACCGTCTATACCAGTCCTGTAACTGGCAAAATGCATAGTATCAAAGGGAGAGCCACCTGTGATACACAGTATCCTATTGCAGAGCATGCTCTACAATCTAGCAGTCATGACCTTGGTGCCTGTTTCATCACACAAGCCACCTGGATTCTCCCCTTGACACCAGTTTCTCAGAACTCTGCAGGTGGGAACTGGCAATACGACATGTCACTGGTTCTTGCCACCCACCTGGGCTTGATTTATATTAATTTCTTTGGTTGCATAATTTTTTCCAACAGGCACCACAATCTGCAGTTCGTTTCACCCTGTTCCCTTAATGGCTGCTAGAACATCCTCTTTAACTTGCTGACTAAAGCCCCCAGGCATACATACTGAGTGCACCTGATGTCTTTTCCTGTCCCTTGCTCCCATTTCCGTATGGGGTACCATCATTCACCGTACTTTTGAACTGCCAATGATAAATAGACCCCTACCACTTTGCATTTCTCTCCTCCTGAAACTGGACAAACAGGATACCCCAAAATGGATGAATAGGCATTCCTAACTGTGTTGCATACTTCAACAATATTTTGGTCACAGCTGTAACTCCAGAGGAGCACCTTCACAATCTTGAGCTTTTGTTCCAGAAACTGCCAGCAAGAGGACTTCAATGCATCATGTGCAAGTCAGGTGCCAATGACCGTGCAGTTGAGCACCCCACAAACCAAAAATCATCAACATCATCATCATCATGTGCAAGTGTTCTTTTATGCAACCTTCCTTGACATATTTAGGGTTTAACCTCTTGGCAAATTGGCTGGAACCAGTGAAGGATTATTGACAAAATGCAGCTCCTATGAACATCACAGACCTAGAAGTGTTTCTGGGCAGATCAAATATTATGGCAGATTCATTGAAAACCTAGCAGAACTCTCTTATCCACTGACAACAACCTTTCCATGCATTAAGATACTGCCTTAAATGGGTACCACATTTAACAGTGTACACAACTGGTTTGCTTCTGGTAGTATCGTCTGATGCATGCCCCCACAGTATCATTGTAGTCTTGTCCCAAAATACCCGGATGGCACCAAGTGTCCTAACACATATACTTCTAAGACCTTTTCTGGTTCTCAGTAATGCTATTCTCCAACAGATACTATTTATTCAGTTCAGAAATTTAAATTACTGCTTTACAGACAGAAATTTCATCACGTCAGACATCATTGCCATCAGTCATCATCTTTGGCTGAAAGCATTGTTTACCAGATTGGTCTGTCCATCACCTCCAGATCTGTGCAGGTATTTGTCTAACTTTCATTACTCTATCCACTATCGAGGAGGGATGTATTACACAAATGCGGATGCACTGTCCCAGTTCCCCATGGGACATGACCCAGCTTTCAGCCAACATGAATAGGTGTGTTTCCGACTTTATTCAGATCCAGATTAGAGTATTTCCATCTTCTCCTTAACATCGTGTGATGTTGCAGCTGTCACCCACAAGAACCTGACATTATGCCACCTTCTTCACTTTGTACAACAGAGGTGGCCACACACAATTCCCAGGCCCCAATTTTGCACCTAAGGTGGCACCAGCTACACCTAAAGGAAGGAGTGTTGTTGTTAGTCTCAGGTGGGTGTGCAGTGCCTCCTGACACTACTGATTGGGATATCTCCTGGATGAAAAGTTTAACCCAACAACATGTGTTCTAGCCACATATACATTCTGAGGTAGCGGACCTTGTCAACCAGTGTCCTTCCTATGAGGCTAATCATGCTGCTTCACATGCACTGACACTGCAAAATCACAGGAGTATATACACATAGATTTTGCCAGCCAATATTTGGGCTTCATGGAGTTCACTGTGGCCGATTTCCTTTCTGACTTCCATTTTGTATTCTGCAAGTTTTAGGTCACTACTGACATTACCATCATGGTCTTCAGAAAAGTCTTTGCCACAGAAGGCATCCCACACGCCTGGATTTCTGATTATGGGATGGTGTTTATCTGCTGTGACTTTAATAGGTTTCATGTCCATAACAAGATTCAACACCTCTGCACCAAGCCTTTTCACCCAGCCTCCAATAGACATGCTGAATGCTTTATCCAAATATTCAAGATCTAGTTCTGCAAGGAAACGTCTAGCAATGCACCTAAAGCCTTCTGTAGTTTTCTAGCAACTCACATGCCCATAATGACCAAAAGTCATAGCCAGGCAATGCAGGTTCATCATTGCTCTCAATGTACCCTAATGAACCTATTGAATATACTGTGGCCACTGCTGGCATACACTGCCACTAAGGCTTCTCCTTTCTGGGTGGGTGCACCAGTGCGTGCCCATCAGTTTGGGTGCCACCCACCCTGGATCTACAGAATGACCTCCACCCCACAGACTTCTGCAACATCACTAAAACCAATTTCACCTCCACCATCTGCTCCTCAGACACCAGCAGAACCTGCAGTCCTGTGGTGACTTAAGCATCTCCCATCATACCTTGTCCTGCCTCAGCCTGCTGCAGCGACACCCATAAGTGTCACTTCCACCACCCTCATCTTCTCTCATGGCAGTTGCTGCTTGGGGTGGAAGGGATGTAGTGGCACCACCCAACATTACCATGGAAACTGAATATCTGGCACAACTCTACCACTGCATGTCATGGCACCATTACTCAGACAGTGCTTTGTCTCATGTGAAACCTCTGATATGATCACACCATTCTCTTGTGTATAAGCTGGCCCAGGGCTAGCCCATGCAGTTATGATGCGAACAGTGGAGTGCTTCCCACTGATATTGTTTTGACTACTGTGTCATTCTAGTGGATTATTTCTAACAGATTGAACTCTGACATGTATTGGACTGGACTTTTCTTTGAAATACAGACTTAAGATTGCTTGCCCTGTTCCTAGTAGCATCTTGTAGGTTTCTCTCTCTGTCTCTTGTTTTGAGTAAACTCCATTGTTCATGTACATAGACTGCCTTTTGCAAAAACTATATAAACAGCTCTATATACTGGCCCTGATGCATCATTCAGTATCCTTTGACTGTCATGTCATCCTCTGCCTACGATGTAATTTGGATGCAATATGGGAGGGCATTAGGTCAGCACACCACTCTCCCAGCTGTTGTCAGTTTCCCAGACCTTGGAGCTGCTACTTCTCACTAAAGTACAGCCTCAATCGGCATCATAAAGCTGAGTATAACCCATTCTATTCCTTCCACTGTGGGAAAAATCCTGGTAGCACTAGGAACTGAATCCTGGTCTTCTGCATGGCAGTCAGATGCATTGACTACTTAGCTGCAGAAGCAGGCTTGGATTAGGTCCCTCAAAATCGCCACAATACTAGAAAATTTTGTCAAAAGATGCTTTCAAATTTCCTATACCAATATAAAGTTCTTTCCATACTGCAACAATTTTTCAGGGGAAAATGAAGAAGAATAAGAACATGAAGGACGACGAGGAAGAGGAGGAGAAGAGTGAGCAGGAGAGAGAGAAAGAGAGAGAGAGAAAGGAAGAGAGGTAATATCAACTTTCACTACTGTTTTAGAATTATTAAGGAGAGTCCTCCATGCATAATGAATTTTCACTCTTCAGTGAAGTTTGCTCTGATTTGAAACTTCCTGGCTGGACAATGACTTGAATCTCAGACCTTTGCCTTTATGGGCAGGTGCTCTACCAACTGAGCTATCCAGGCATGACTCACAACCTGTCCTCACAGCTTTACTTCTGTTAGTACCTCATCTCATACCTTCCAAACTTCACAGAAATTCACCTGCATACCTAGCAGGACTAGTTTTCCTGGAAGAAAGAATATCTTGGAGTCATGGCTTAGCCACAGACTGGGAGACTGTTTACAGAATGAATTTTCACTTTTCAGTGGAGAGTGAGCTGATCTGAAACTTCCTCGATGATTAAAACTTGAACCTGGGACCTTCGCTTTTCATGGGAAAGTGATCTATTGAATGCCCTGTCCAAGCACAACTCACAACCTGTCCCCACAGCTTTACTTTCACCAGTACCTCATATTCTATGTTCCAAATTTCATTTCCCCACAACATCCTTTCCTTCAGGAGTGCTAGTCCCACTAGATATGCAGGAGAGCTTCTGTGAAGTGGAAAATGTATCACTATTACATGCCTTGACCTGTCCAAAGATTTTCATCAAATGTAAGTACCAGACACACATCCAACTGTTTAAACAGTTTACAGGAATGCAACCAAGTAATGTCCTCAATAACCACCCATATTCTGGCAGATGAATACCCCGTAATTTTCAAGACACAAATGAAATGAGAATTTGCTGCACAAGGCATCATAAAACATCTGTGGATGGAGCTATGTTAACCAGAAACAAAAGATGTCATACAAAGAAAGACAACACACACTGTAAACTAACAGTGCCACCACACAACCAAAGATAACCAACACCAGCAGTTATCTATAGTGAAACATTAATGACAGGTGAATAAGTAGTGCTAACTCAGCCCCTCTGTTGTTTGATGTGGGTGAGAGTTGGATTGCAGGCAGAATTTAAGCAAAAAACATTCATCTCTGTTCATAAGATCACTAATAGTTTAATTTCAACAGCTTCCTTAATAAAACTATCCCACTGACTAGAAGTGCATGCCACAGTCTGTGTGTTGTTATATTCCATTGGATGATCTGTACAAAGGCAAGGTTCTCTATGACATGCTACAAATGCATCTCATATAGTAGTGTGTGCTGATTTAAAACTACCTGGCGAGACCCTAGCTTCAAGCTGATACCATTGCCTTTCATGGGCAAGTGCTCTATCAACTGAGCCATCCAAGCATGACTCATAACCCATCTTCACAGCTTTACTTCTGCTGGTACCTCATCTCCTACTTTCAAAATGTCACAGAAGTTCATCTGTACACATAACAGGGCTAATACCCCTGTATTTGATGGCTTATCCAATGATATTGGAACTATTTACCTTACACAAACCAAGATCACCCTTTACAGCTCCTAAAAGATGGTGGTTGAAAAACAATACTTCACATCAAATTTCCTCAGAATGCAACTAACCCCATTCTAAATACTGCCTACCTGAGGCAATAAAGCTGTACGCTTAGGCACCACATTGTTACTCTCTCATAGTTGGTTGACAATGCAGTGTAAGTCTAATCTGTCCCTTGCTACATGCATTGTAGTGAAATGTAACTTCAAGGTGGGTTGTTTCATATGAGAATCTTTCAGGTCTGAGATGAAATGGACCCTTTAAACCAAGGTATGAAGCACCTCTTCATGCTGAGCTGGATGGTGACAACTATCAGCCTGAAGATACAGATAAGTGTGTGTTGCTTCCCTATACACCATACGTCCCTATCATTCCTATTAACTAATGCATCAAGGATAGGAAGGCAACTGTTCATTTCCACCTACATAGTGCAGCAATCACTTGTGTGGATAGAACTGAGATGTTCTAAAAAAAGCTGTGCAAATTCCCATTGCCATGAGGCTAAGTAACAAGGGTATTGCATACACATCTAAACTACATGCAGGTTTCAGTGCCAATGACTTCTGAGCAATGTTCTACAAAATCTTCCATAAAAAACAAGCAGTAATAGGCAACAAAGGGATCCACATTTCAACTGCATCTGCCTGATCATGAAAGGAAATGAAAGTCAATAATGTTGAAATGGATTAGATCATTCAGCATCAAACCTAACACCAGTTACAATTGTAATAGATCAGACAGATGAATGTGAGTGAAGAGAGAGACCACATCAAAACTTACTAAAATATCAGTGAAACACAATCACTCTAATCATATGGAATCATCTGAATTTCTAAAGTGATGCACACACTGACTTAGAAGAGCTCTCAATAGAGCAGCAAGTTGTTTTGCTACATGGTCTGATATTACTTCAATAGGCCTAAGAGGAATTCCTTCCTTATGGCTCTTAAGAATGCCACATAATCACTGTGAGAAGTTCAAGTTCCATAAAAATAAATGAAATGTAAATGTTTAATTGTGCCTGCTGGTGGCAGATACGTCAATTGGCAATGAGAATGGGATTTGCATGTGTTCTAATTTTTCTTCTACTGTTTTGTGGAACTTGCACTGTTTCTTTTCTGTTCTTGTTCACCACACATCACTTGGCAATAAGGACAAAGTTTTGTGGTTCTTAGTGTGTTTCTCACTCAGGTCTATAGTGCTTTTCGTGTTGTTTCCTTTTCTCTGCTGTCTTGTGGCTTTTGTGCCACCTGTGCATTTCCTGTCTCATACTGTTGTTGACTTGGTTCCTTAGCACACAGTCGACAATTTCTCATGTGCCTCTTTTGGTTTCTCTGACTTTCACTTTGTTTACAGAAACTAATGTTTGTGGTTGGTTTGTGTACATTGTGAGTCTTGTCCGATATGTTTACTGTGGCAGATGCAGTGCCACATTATGGATTTGATAGCTTATCCCATGATGTCAGGACTGCCTGGTGAGGTTGCTCTCCTGACTTGACTGCAATTGATGGTTCCTGACACAGAATCCAGAACACTGACTGGCACCTTAGTGACTCCAGAAGTACCCAGCTGCTGCCTCTTATTCTTGTTGAGCCACTGGACTGTGGGGATGCCGTCTCAATGCTGGCTGCTTCCTGCTAATGTACCCATTGCTCCGCTAGGGTCTGCTGCCATTGGACTACACCACTGCTGTTTTCTCCTTTGGATGCAGTGCCGCCTTCTTCATCTGCTTCTACTCCGCCTTGGAGGTCTTCCGCTACCTGTTCCCAATATCTGTGCATGGCCCAGTTCATTCTTATTCCATGTACATCCATTTTGTTTCTTTCTGTGCGTATTTATGTGATCAGTGTCCTAATGTCTCCTTCCCAAAGGCTTCTGCACAACAATCTCAGTCTTCTGCAACACAAATTTCCCTCCTCAGAGCTTCCACACTGCACATTTCCCTCCCAAGTGCTTCTGCACAACACCATTTTACTCCAGGTGCTTTTGCACCACACCTTTCCCTTACACATGCATTTACACTGCACTTTTCCCTCCTTCAGGCTTCCGCACAACATGACTTACTCTAGGTGCCTGTGCAAGACAAATTGTGCATTTCTAGGGCTTTTGCATCCATTTTATGATTTTTCTCCCATTTTCTTTTCCATGCTTTTATGCCCTCTGTGTCCAGTCTGTCACTTATGTGTATGGTCTCCTTAGAGATTGGCTTTCGACAGCTTGCAGATTTGTTGCTGCCAGTCTTACCAGCAGCACTATGCCTGCCATCCTGTCCACTCAGTCACGCCTGGCAGATGTCCAGGCCACTGCTGCTGCAAGCATGGGGGCCTGCCTACCATCCAATGCATGGCTCATCACATTCAATGCGGCCAGCAAGTGCCAGTCGCCACCTGAGGACTTCACTTGGGGTTCCATTTTCTCACCCCCAATGAATGGGAGGGGAGGGGATGGGGAGGGGGGGGGGATGCAGGAGGAATGCCATAGTGCCCCACTAGACATCAGGCACCAATGGAAAAATGCAAAATTTATTTTTCATACCAGTTGCAGTGTGCTCAGCCCCTATACTGCAGACAACACCATGGAAATTTGCAACCCCAGAATTCTGTGGCCAGATCAGCAGAGGGTGTCATCAACATTCCAGCTAGGTCACCAGGTGGTGCCCAAACTGCATGTATCTGTCCACAACACGGGTATTTACATTGGTGCACAAGCCCCAGAGAACAGTTCTGTTGCAGCCAGAAAACTGAAATCTCCACTATACCACACCAACGGCTGAGCCATCAACTTCTAGACAGCAAGCTGCCTCCTGACCTGGGACTCTTAAGTGGTCAGCAATGTATTCATTGAGATTTGATATAATTACACTGTTGTTCATGTACCTGACAAGATAGTGTCAGACTGGAAGTCTGTCAGACTTAGATATTTCATTACTGTTGGTTCTCAATACTTTTCCAGTAAAATAAATCGCAAGAGTTGTTAAGTGTGTATTCTTCTTGACTGAAACTTGGATTTGGACTTTTATTTTAAAACTGAAGTGAGAAACTTATTTTTTTTCCATTTTAAACTAAAGTTATTAGGACTTCACAATCCTGATCATTAAAAGGCATGTGACTATAAAAACTTAATTCAGTGTTTTTAATGCAAAGCTCCTAAGACATTCACTAACTCTGGAAGTGTTAAGTGGCTTTGTTATTTACAAACCATCATTTACTTTTTTTACATTTACAGAAGGATAGCATCCATTTTCGAAGAACCACCCTTTCTTTTGTTTCATTGTGGAGAATATTTTTCAGGAAATTGTTTTCAATAAACTTTTGTTTGTTCCATATATCTGAGCTGTTCACTTGTGACCACTAGCAGCAGAAACATTACAGACTTAAATTTTTACTAAAATAATGAAAGCAAAACATTATTTTTGGTACAGATAATTTTATTGTTCTCAAAATTTTTGCCATAAAGATTTACATTCTTCTGTAAAGATTCACACTTATTCATGGAAACTACACACATCAAAAAAAGTTTTGCATCTCCTTGGTTCCGAGAGTTCGAGAACCTGTACAGAAAATTGGAATAGAGATCAACATAAACTTCATTTCCATCCTTTTTATTGTTCCTGAAAACCACACATTGCATGTTGTACCACCATACAGCTAGACCTTCAGAGGTGGTGGTACCAAGTGCTGTACACACCGGTACCTCTAACACCCAGTAGCACATCCTCTTGCACTGATGCTTCACTGGGGCATACTATCCGTAAGTCCATCAAGGCACTGTTGGTCCAGATTGTCCTACTACTCAATGGTGATTCAGCGTAGATCCCACAGAGTGGTTGGTGGGTCACGTTGTCCATAAACAGCCCTTTTAAATCTATTCAAGGTATGTTCAATACGGTTCAGGTCTGGGGAACCCACTGCCACTCTAGTCAAGCGATGTCGTTATCCTGAAGGAAGTCATTCACAACATGTGCACGATGGGAGCACGAATTGTTGTCCGTGAAGATGAATGCCTCACCAATGTGCTGCTGATATGGCTGCACTATTGGTTGTAGGATGGCATTCACATATTGTACACTCATTACAGCAACTTCCATGACCACCAGTGGCTTATGTCGGCCCCACATAATGCCACCCCAAAACAGCAGGGAACCTCCACCTTGCTGCACTCGCTGGACAGTGTGTCTAAGGTGGGTTGCCTCCAAACACGTCTCCGACGATGGTCCAGTACGCCTTAGATAAGTTCGTACCGACTAAGGTCCAAAGCGAGGGGAAAGATCCACCGTGGTATAACAATCATGTACGAAAGGTACTACGGAAACAAAGAAAGCTTCATCATAGGTTTAAGAGTAGTCGAATCATAGCTGATAAGGAAAAGCTGAACGAAGCGAAAAAGAGCGTAAAGAGAGCAATGAGAGAAGCATTCAACGAATTCGAACATAAAACATTGGCAAACAATCTAAACAAGAACCCTAAAAAGTTTTGGTCATATGTAAAATCGGTAAGCGGATCTAAATCCCCTATTCAGTCACTCGTTGACCACGATGGCACCGAAACAGAGGACGACCGAAGAAAGGCAGAAATACTGAATTCAGTGTTCCGAAACTGTTTCACTGCGGAAAATCGTAACACGGTCCCTGACTTCAGCCGTCGCACGGACGCCAAAATGGAAAATATTGAAATAAACGATATCGGAATTGAAAAACAACTGCTATCACTTAGTAGCGGAAAAGCATCCGGACCAGACGAGATACCCTTAAGATTCTACAGTGATTATGCTAAAGAACTTGCCCCCTTTCTATCAGCAATTTATCGTAGATCGCTGGAAGAACGTAAAGTACCTAGCGACTGGAAGAAAGCGCAGGTCGTTCCCATTTTCAAGAAGGGTCATAAATCAGATGGGAATAATTATAGGCCTATTTCGCTTACGTCAATCTGTTGTAGAATAATGGAACATGTTTTGTGTTCTCGTATTATGACGTTCTTAGATAATACAAATCTCCTTCATCATAACCAACATGGATTCCGCAAACAGAGATCATGTGAAACTCAGCTCGCCCTATTTGCCCAAGAAATTCACAGAGCCGTAGACACTGGCGAGCAGATTGATGCCGTATTCCTGGACTTCAGGAAGGCATTTGATACGGTTCCGCACTTACGTTTAGTGAAAAAAATATGAGCTTACGGAATATCGGACCAGGTTTGTGATTGGATTCAGGATTTCCTAGAAGAAAGAACACAACATGTCATTCTTAACGGTTCAAAATCTGCAGATGTAGAGGTAATTTCGGGAGTACCGCAGGGAAGCGTGATAGGACCTTTATTGTTTACAATATACATAAATGACTTAGTTGACAACATCGGTAGCTCCGTGAGGCTATTTGCAGATGACACGGTTGTCTACAAGAAAGTAGCAACATCAGAAGACTCGTACGTACTCCAGGAGGACCTGCAGAGGATTAATGCATGGTGCGACAGCTGGCAGCTTTCCCTAAACGTAGATAAATGTAATATAATGCGCATACATAGGGGCAGAAATCCATTCCAGTACGATTATGCCATAGGTGGTAAATCATTGGAAGCGGTAACGACCGTAAAATACTTAGGAGTTACTATCCGGAGCGATCTGAAGTGGAATGATCACATAAAACAAATAGTGGGAAAAGCAGGCGCCAGGTTGAGATTCATAGGAAGAATTCTAAGAAAATGTGACTCAACGACGAAAGAAGTAGCTTACAAAACGCTTGTTCGTCCGATTCTTGAGTATTGCTCATCAGTATGGGACCCTTACCAGGTTGGATTAATAGAAGAGATAGACATGATCCAGCGAAAAGCAGCGCGATTCGTCATGGGGACATTTAGTCAGCGCGAGAGCGTTACGGAGATGCTGAACAAGCTCCAGTGGCGGACACTTCAAGAAAGGCGTTACGCAATATGGAGAGGTTTATTATCGAAATTACGAGAGAGCACATTCCGGGAAGAGATGGGCAACATATTACTACCGTCCACATATATCTCGCGTAATGATCACAACGAAAAGATCCGAGAAATTAGAGCAAATACGGAGACTTACAAGCAGTCGTTCTTCCCACGCACAATTCGTGAATGGAACAGGGAAGGGGGGATCAGATAGTGGTACAATAAGTACCCTCCGCCACACACCGTAAGGTGGCTCGCGGAGTATAGATATAGATGTAGATATGTGACACTCATCAGTGGAGAGAAGGTGATGCCAGTCTTCAGCAGTCCATTTGACATGTTGTTGGACCCTTTTGTACCGCGCTACATGGTATCATGGTTACAAAGATGGACCACACCATGGACGTCAGGAGTGAACTGTGCATCATGCAGCCTATTGCGCACAGTTTGAGTCGTAATACGACATCCTGCGGCTGCATGAAAAGCATTATTTGACATGGTGGCATTGCTGTCAGGGTTCCTTTGAGCCATAATGCGTAGGTAGTGGTCATCCACTGCAGTAGCAGCCCTTGGGTGGCTTGAGCGAGGCATGTCATCGACAGTTCCTGCCTTTCTGTATCTCCTCCATGTCCAAACATCGCTTTGGTTCACTCCGAAACGCTTTGACACTTCCCTTGTTGAGAGCCCTTCCTGGCACAAAGTAACAATGCAGATGTGATCAAACTGTGGTATTGACCATCTAGGCATGGTTGAACTACAGGCGACACAAGCCGTGTACCTCCTTCCTGGCGAAATGACTGAAACTGATTGGCTGTCGGACCCCTTCTGTCTAATAGGCTCTACTCATGCATGGTTGTTTACATCTTTGGGTGGGTTTAGTGACAGTCAAAGGGACTGTGTCTGTAATACAGTATCCACAGTCAACATCTATCTTCAGGAGTTCTGGGAACCAGGGTGATGCAAAACTTTTTTTGATATGTGTACTTTTGCACTCTGATATTGGTACCTCAAAAACATCGTTTTGGAAAGACTCAATTAGTTATCGAGCTGGTGGACTTCCTAATTTCATTGATAACTTGGGGCACATAAATTGTTGCATGCCATTCAGTTTGCCCTGTCTCCAACATAACCAAAAATTACGTGATATTTTTCGGAAGTGTTTCCTAACACACAACTTTTGGTTGGTTTTGGTTCATTTTAGAACACCAAAACATTTAAATGCTGGTCAGTTTCTAAGTTTTTCTTCCAGTTATGATGTTGTGTATGTGGTTTGCATTTACTCAGTTGAATTATTTCAGTAATTCCTTACACCAATGAACATTAGCTAGTTTTTGAGCTTTGGTTAAAATGTGAGGAATGTATTGGAAAGAGGTCCAAAACTAAATGCTTGGTAAAATTGAATGTGCTGCAGTCTTCAATATGGCTAATTATGCCTTTATTTCATTGCAAATGGCATTTTTTTAATGACAGCAGATTTTTGTCAGCCTTTACTAATTTGTCATGGGAGCACAACCATGGTCAAATCATGCAAACTTGTAGTAAGCAGTATTTCTGGAGATGATTAATATGAAATTCATGAAAAATCATCAACTAAAAACATTCATGTGAAATTTCCATTTTTCTACAACACACTTTCTTTTGATGCTCACTGTGTTGTATGTTAACTACTTGGCCACTTTCTGAGCTGCCATTGTTTTAACAACAAAACAACAAATTTTAAAGCAATACTCATGTCACATCTTAATACTATCATTTAGTGGTATATTATTATAAAATTATTCTTCTTAGGAGTACAACATTCTCAGAAAGCTGTAAATTGTGTAAACTGGGAATTTGGCTTGGAATGTCATGTTCTGAATGACTTTTTGTGTACACCTACTAATAATAATTTTCATGTTCATACATGCATGAAATAATTTATTGTAATTGAAGGAATCATGAAAAACCAAAAATAGTATAGACTTTTCTTACCTATAAAGCTGTCAGATAAGATATTATATCCACATATGTTTCTGAATATTGAGTCTAAATATAGATTGAAAGAACTTCCATTTTTCATATGCTAATTGAAAATTTTTGTTTTCTTTATAGTGAGTGTTGTTTCCTTTTTGTTTTCCAGTATCTAATAAGAGGTTTAGTTTTTTTTAGCAGTTATGTTTGTAATATATTAACATACCTATGTACTTTTGAACCACATATCTGCTTTCTTTCATGACAGCTGGATTTATTTTGTGCAGTACAGACTCTAACCTATTAACCAGCTGAATTCCTCTGCCTCGACATTTATTTCCTGGTTTTAGTATCCATATGTTATTCATTCCATCAAGATCAATCTGTGGCCAAAATTTTCGAATTTTTATAAGCATTGTCTTGGCAGTTGCATATAGTGTCTGAAAACAAACAAGAAACAGAAAATGAGCCAGTACAATATTTAGAGACAATATTTTCACTGAAATGAAATTAATAACTAAACTGATCTAGAAATCCAATCTATAAATGTTTTAGCTGACTGTAGCAGTGTAGTAGTCAAGACAGTGGGTTTAAATTTGAGAGGAATGGATTTCAGATCTTAATTTCACAATCTGGTCTTAGTTTTTGTGAAGCATGGCCTACCAGAGATGGGAATTCATATGTGAATGGTGGACTACTGTACATCAATGCAACTACTTGTGAAAGCGTGCTGTTTGCATGCTGGTGTAACATTAGATGGCAAGATGGTCTGCTACATCTTCTGTGTGAAATATACAAGTTGGACTTCATTGAACTGCAGTTGTTTGTAATGGGAATGCATCAAAGTGTTTCAATGATGTGGATGTTCAAGCACAGGCATGCTGTAGGTTGAGCTGTACACATGTTATTTCTTGTTAATGACTGTGCTCATTGTTACTTCTGCCAGTCCTCAGACTGGTAACAATGAAGTCACTGACAGAACTCCTTACTGTTCTGAACTGAGATGGTTTTGTAGTGTTGCTTTGTATTGTACCTTGTTTAATTATGTAGCATTATGTAACTTCTGTGTGATATATTAATTAGGCTGCAAATGAATTGCTTGCTGTTTAGTTCTTCTTAAAGTAAAAGAAAGTGTGTTATTAAAATTTAAAGACAGACTGGAGGTAATTAATTCTTTCAATTCAAAAGAAAGTTCACTTTTGTGGTTTCTCACAATTTTGTTACCATTAATTTGGTTTGCCGTTGTTATAATAAATGCTGTTCACTTGTCCTAAATATAAGAATCAATAAACACATGACAGCTAACTCCAGCTCTTTGTGACATTCACATGCTTTATTTCTTCATTTATTGTCCTCGGTGTCAACATACTTCATTGTGATACTGGCTGAAAAAATAGTATAGTACTGCCTACTGTAAATGATGTAGCTGACAGATGCGCAGCTGCGTTTCACAGTTCTTTACTTTCACTGTTCACAACCCCAAAGTATTACACAGTTATATGGCCAGTGCACTATAGTTTAACTTTTGGTAAGCCTCATTAACAAGTTTGCAGGTGAACATCCACATACTGCTACAATAGTTTACTGTTGAACATCTACGAGCAGTAACAACCTAACCACACAGTTCACAGTCTTTCAAATAAATTTAACAGACACTGTCATTGTTTTGACAATGGCCTCTTTTTGTTACACTTATTTCACAGTTAAGTTGATGCATTGTTGTTGTTCTAACCAACACAGGTTTCTTGCCTGAAACTCAGCCGTGGACTGACTGTCTCAGGACCAAAAATCGGGCCCTTATATATACTTACAATAATAGGTGCTGAAACTACACATTGTTTGGCCATGGAGTGACTGCCTCAGGACCAAAAATCAGGCCCTTATATATACTTACAGTAATAGGTGCTGAAACTACACATTGTTCGATGTTTAATTTACACAAATTACAATTAAAACTTAACTCATTAAATTAACTGAATATATCAAAAATTGGTTCTTTTTAACTGTTTCTTCTACTACAAAGTTTAATCCAAATTATTTGTTTAAATGATGAAATTAACAAATATTGTTAAGCAAACAATACTTTTGACAAAACTGTTAATTGCTTTGGAATTAATTAAGGACTGGCTTTGCTAACATGTTTTCAAACAGAGCCAAATTTTAAGGTTACTAGTATTTCGTCTTCCAAATGTTTATAATTAGTACAAAATTTATATTTGTTAGAATTTAAGTTACAAAACAATAACTGATTTCACCCTATAACAAAAGATATTAACTAGGAATAGTCAAAATAAATTAAAAAATCAATTATGTACCTAAAATTAAGCACAAAATTAGATCTGGCATTATATTATTTAAAACTGAGGGCTAACCCTTTTCTTTTATGACAATGCAGATTGCACTCATGTATGTTAATGGTGATTAGTTAAAAGTGAAAGAATGAATTTTAAGGAGGCAGATGGCAAAACAAGGATGGAAGTAAAAGTATCCCAGCTTGCTTTGGCACACCTTCCACTCCACACTGAGACTGTTGTTTTACTGTTGTAATACCAGAGTGGTATATACAACAAGATCACTAGTGATTTGTTTCTTTCCTTGTCCATAACTACAGTACTCTATCTCTACTGATCCAAACTGGAGGCTGAACCAGCCTGCCTACTTCTATATTATGTTGGTTTGTTAAACATCTAGATAAGTGGATAACCTGAAATGGATGGCTTTCAGTATATGTGATTAAGTATGTATAGTCAAGTGTTCCTCCTTTCTCTCACATGTACCATGAAAACAATGACTGCTTGTGCCCTGGTGTGCTATGTGTTTAATTTTCACCTTTCTAGACACACCAGAAGATTGGAAGACAGCACTAATTGTCCTTATATTCATGAAAGGGAGTAGGAAGAATTGAAGAAAATATAGGTGCCACACTGATACCACATTGTGCCAAGGTATGTGAAAAGATCCTGAAGAAAATATCTGAACAAGGGTCAAGAACAAATTGAGAGAGGAACAGCATGGCTTTAGACCTGGGAAGTCAACTGTTCACCTCATGTTTGCAGTGAGGCAGGTCCAGGAGCACCACTATGAATTTGGGGAAGACCTTGTGATAGTCTTTCTTGACATAGAAAAGGCATTTGTTAGTGTCTGTAGAAGGAAGGTCTGGGAAGTACTACAAAGGAAGTAAGTTTCAGTAAATATTAATACTGATGCCAAGCTGCAATGAAATTACCATACTGACCCAAGATGTAAGAAAATAACAATGAAAGCAACCATACCTGCTCCAGAATAACAAAGATTGATACCCAGCTGTTCACAGGACAGCTGCCACAGCAATACCCAATCAGAAAATGCAATTGGCCGCACCTCCTGTTCCGTTCATCGCTGTCAAATCTCTCTGCTACTGCAGGTAGCGGCTATTGTAGCCAGTTGCAGATGATGCTTACAACTGGTGACAGACAGTTGTGGTCCATTTCATTGTGTGCAGTGACTTTATTTTGCACTGCAGAGTGTTTGAAGCTTGTAGTGGAAGTATGCAAAAAAGTGTGGCTGCTAAATGCAAGTTCAGCAACCTGCTCATGTTTTGCATGGTCAGACACGTGAGTTTGTGTGTTCAGTGTGGGAATGTTTCAAGAAGGAGAGAGACAATGGTGCAACTCTACTGCCTCTAACAAAGATAGTTGAAAGAACTGCAAATGCCTTGAAGATACACAAGAATAGGGTTATCAAAATCTGTAAGGAGAAATACTGTGCAGAAGAGGAAGAGCCAAGTTCATCCAGACTGCTGACACCATGAAAGAAGAGAAGGACAGAACCACACATAACAAACTCGGACTCTTTTTCACAAGATGCTGTCCATCACCACATATGTGGATATTACAAGAGAAAAGAACATCCGACTACAAAAAAGCTGTGCATTACCCTTTGTGAGGCACAGTTATGCAGTGGCAGTAAAACGCCTTTGTAAACAGTTGTCAGAGCCCTTGGTTTTTGGTACAAAAAAATTAATAGATGGAGTTATAATAGGGAGAAATGGCATATTAGTGTGGCATTGTCAGTTTTTGAGAACATCGTTAAAGTGCGGTTTGATGATATTGTATGGCCTGATGAAACCTGGATAAATACCAGTCATTCCTCCAGAAATGACTGGACAGATGACAGCATATGTAGAAGTTATGCTGTTCCAATGGGAAGGAGCACAATAATTATTGTCGTGCATGCTGAAAATGCATCTGGTTTCTTACCTAATTGTTTCCTCATTTACAAATCGAGGAAAATAAATGACTGCCATGAGGAGATGAACCAAGATATCTTCCTGAGGTGGTCAAGGGACTACTGAAAAACTTAAATTGGCCATCGTAGTGGATAATGCCCCACACAACTCAATTATTAAGGACAAAGCTTCAGTGATGGGAACAAAAAAAGCCAACATTGCTGAGTAGCTGAAATGCCACAACATGAAAATTCAGGATGATTTATGTAAGGTGGGGCTCACAGAAATAATAAAGAAAAATAAGCCCCAGTTTCAACATATGTTGTGGATGAGGTAGCTAAAAAACATGGCCACAGCATTCTTAGGCTTTCACCATATCACTGCCACTTTAAAGCCCTGAAATGATTTGTGCACACATTGAAAATTACACGACAAAAAACAAAAGCTTCACTGTGGCAGAAATTTAAAGACTGTTAGAGAAAGCAGTGGCACAAATAATGCTGGGAAAGTGGAGTAATGCTGTACACAACACAGAAACAGTTGTTAAAGAAACAACAAAAAGTGAAGTGAGTGTGGAGAGTAATATTAAAAATATAATTACATCCTTGGGTACTATCCACAAACTAGAGCTATGATAATGACAGTGCTGAGGAAGAACATGATTTTGAACTAAGTGGCATTTACCATTTGCCTTAATTTGTCTTTATTTTTGCATTTGTGTTTCATATTTTTTGCTGTGCAGTGTATGCTGCAGTTGCACAATAAATCTCATCTTGTTATTAATGAATACTCCTTTCCACAAGTGTCATCACTTTTCATCCACACTACAGTGATTGGTAAGTACTCAAGCAGTTTATATTATTTTAATATTGTTAGTTATTGTATTTACATGAATGATTCAGATCAACTTTAACACCCCGTATGTATTGAATATGACAACTGAATGTGATTCATTCTGATTATTGTAAAAACAGGGTGCTTCTGTTGCTTTTGTTGAGATAAACAAATAGTAAGGACACAGTATCATTTTGTACATGGGAGTTCATTTGTTGAGCCACAAGGATATAACAATTCTCTAAAGTGAACTCAATACCATACATTAAAAGGTGTCATGAGCAGGCAGTCCAATACGGAACCACATATCTGTTGCTGCTGCAGCCATAATGCATGGGCATGCACCAACAAACCAACATCACCCACTTCCACATTCAACTGTGCTTCACTGTCAACCACTTGTTATTCAGAACCACATATGCAAAAGTAAGGCACTACAAGGAAAATAAATCAAGAAAATAGAAAATCTTTGGTTAATGAAGTGGAAGAGGTAAATGTTAAAAAAGTCATGAGAAACATAACTGTCAAACTTATAGCCAATTTAAGCATGGAAGTAAGCCCAAACATTGTCATCATAAATTTTTTTTAAAAAATATGTCGTTTCCTGGTGTAACCCTTTCAGTTTGGTAAATGTTAAAAAAGTCATGAGAAACGTAACTGTCAAACTTATAGCCAATTTAAGCATGGAAGTAAGCCCAAACATTGTCATCATAAATTTTTTTTAAAAAATATGTTGTTTCCTGGTGTAACCCTTTCAGTTTGGTGTAACTTCACTCATTCTATTCTCATAGCTTCATCTCCACAGTCTCCTTCTTCTCTGACTTATCCCCCCACCCCTCCTCCCACTCCAGTTCTCCACATGAAACTCCTCCTGTCTGCATCAAGGCTACATTTCTATACCATCCTCTTGCTGCTTCTCCCTCCCAATTGTCAGCCACCATTCCCACCAACCCTCCCTACCCCTTCCAGTCTCCTTTCTCCCCTCATATACTCTACAAGATACACCCCTTCACCTTCGTTGAGCTGCAATGTGGTAAACGTGGTTGGCTGGATCATTGTCGCTGTACAGATGTAAATATATTTAGTAGCAGTTAGCTTTGAAAAAACAGCAGCAACTGAAAGTTTGGAAATGATTTCTGTCTTGTTGACATTGTCATCAAAGGATCAGTGCATTAATTATGGCATACAGTAAGTTGCTGCCTTTCTTTATATTAGCTGTACTCAGTGAGTTTGTTTCATTATGTGTCTGAAATGTCTGCCAGACTTTCTTCATTCGGGTGCTAATGAAGTTTCAAGGTGTTCCAGAATAAAAGAGAACTAGAAAGTGTGAAGTTCTTGGTCTGGAATTGATTGTGTGTTCCTGAGGAGTTACTGAAGTTTGCATAATTAGCACAGCAATATCATAGCCATTGGAATGTGGTTCAATAAGAGTTCCAGTCATAGAACAGGGAGGAGCACCACCAAAAATAGTAGTAGCAGAAGTATATAGTTTATTTTCATTGTTTAGTGTACTAGTTTTCTTGCATGCTTCTTAGAAGTGAAGTGGGTCTGTTTGTTAACCTATTTTAGTAATGCTATTAATTTTTTCTAAGACTTTGTGCATTTTGCAATCACTAGTGCAGCATAAGCTAACTTTGAAGAGAAATTTCACATCACAGTAAGCACTAGCATCATCTGATTTGCTTGAATTTTGTGACTATTGCAGATAGTAAACTGTTAGTAGTGTTCCACTTGATGAACATGCGAGGAGCAGTGCCAGCAGCACTGATACCTAGTCTGTTTTTGTCATTTAGTTTTACAGTTTTCTTATGTGCTTCTGAGAAGAAATGAACTGTAAATGTTTATTTCTCCATTTTTAAGAGTGTTATTACTTTTGTTCTAAGATATTACATATTTTGCAGTTACTAATGTGTTATGAACAAGCTTTATGCTGTTTACTTTGGTGCTGGTCTTTATTTTTCTTGTTTATATTTTGCGTGTATCATTATTTTAATAATGTAAACTTATGCCGTGTGAAGCATGGCAGTAGTTAATTCTCTTGTTGTGCCCTGTTTTTTTGTTTCTTAGTTAAGTTTATTACTTTTTTGGTAACTATACTGTCTTTTTCCCCCTTCATGGATTTATATAGTTTTACATAGTAGGAAATGCATAGTGACTGTGCTTGTTGGCTGCAGACACAAGACCCAATTTGGAACAGCTGTAAGCTGCTCTGAGCTGCAGTGAAAGTAGAGAACCAATGGTGAAATCTGCAGTGCCTTTGGCCCTGGAAACCCTGATGCCATGAAAACTACTGGTGCACAACATCTGACCAATTTGTTCTCTCTTGAAGGTGAATGGTAGACAGTGATGTGTTCAGTTATCTCTAGGAAGAAGGTGAATGTGGGGATGGGCTGCATAGCTGTCATTTTACACCTTAGCAACAAGTTTGAGGTCCTGCCAAAGTGCTGATAAAACATCTGAGCCACATGGGATGCCTCATCTGGTGCTCAAGTGGCTGATTTTCCCATCAAGTCCAGACAGGTACAGAGAGTGGATATTTTGCTCATTAGGAGCTCCACCATTTGGCAGGGAAATGAGCCTTTCAAAAAAATAATAGGCAACCAGAGTAAGAAAATCATTGTGCACTTAGTATGGTTGTGGAGAGATCCCTTTAAGATATTGAGGATGCTCTGCCAGTAGTTACTGAATGCACTGGAACTGGCTGCAAATAATAGATTGTGTTACCATACAACAGGCTTATTGCTTATGTTCTCGGGCTATCCTTGGTTCTTTTAGAATGCTGGATGAACTGATAAATACAGCTAGTCCTGCATGCAGTGTGGAAACCTGGCCCATTATTTGCAGTAGCATAGAGTCAATTGTAGTCCTCTGGTTTGGAGCTGAGAGGAACATTCACACCACAAAGGTTCAGACAATTATGCAAATGTGAACTTTCAGATCAATATGTCACATGTGTGCTACATAGAGGTTCCATTTACTCTAGTAGGAGAGCATATGTAGTGTGCACATTGCATTTTCTTATTTTACAATGAGGATGTTCAATTACTCACCATGGTCAGAGAAAGGTCTCTTGGAGAAGAACTTAACAACCTTGCAAATCAGAATGTGATAATGTTAATGTACTATTAGTAAACTGAAGGTGTATTCATGGTAATACCCTAGAATTAATTATTGAAGGTAATAAAGCCAGATAGCATTAGGACCAGAAAGCTGCCAGAAAGAGAAGTAAAGAGCAGCAAAATCCTAAATTTAGAGCAGAATATATACATCAAAAGCACACAATATACATCAATAATGGTGGAGTATTTACTGATGCAAAGAGTTTCAATAATATCTAGTGCCTTTATTATATATATATATAAAAACTGAATATGATGTAGTCTTGGTAAGGTGAATAACATAGGTAATCAGACAGTCTTATAGATGATCTGCATAATGAGCCATAATGGCACAGTACTTCAGAAAAACTGTGGCAATCTCACGACTTTGCCAATCGTGTTATTGTAATGGGAGTGACTTCAATTTGTGGGTTATAGAATGGGAGACTTGTGCGATTAAAACTGGTGCTAGAGACAGCAATTCCTGTGAGACTGATCTGAATTTCATTTCTGAAAATTACTTCGAGCAGATAGTTAGAGAACCGACCTGGGAGAGTAGTAAGTGGTTCAAAATCATATGTTCAGTTGCTGAGTGATCATACTGACACTGAAAAGGAAGATGACAGAGAGAAGGTTGAAATACTAAATTTGGTCTTCAAAATTGTCTCACTGGGGAAAACTGTAATTCAATTTTTCCTTTCAGTCTTCACATAACTGGCAAAACGGCAGATTTAGAGTTAAGTGATCATACGATGCAAAATCAACTAAAACTGTTTAACAGTGGGAAGGCATTTGGGCTGGACAAGGTACCTGTAAGATTCTATCAAGATTATGTGACAGAAGTTACACATAGTTTATCATAGATTGCTGGAGCAACAGAGCAGACCAAGTGATTGGAAAAAGTAAACGTCATTCCCATTTTCAAGACATATCATTGGACAGATACATATAATT
The DNA here is from genome assembly GCF_021461385.2 of Schistocerca piceifrons. Taxonomy (NCBI): domain Eukaryota; kingdom Metazoa; phylum Arthropoda; class Insecta; order Orthoptera; family Acrididae; genus Schistocerca; species Schistocerca piceifrons. Next base: position 909,551,597 of record NC_060139.1, on the reverse strand, counting down.
ATAGACCTATGCAGTTGACAATCTATTATAGAATTAATTTTTGTACTCTTGTCTTATCATCTTTTGCAGAATGAAAATCTCATCCATAAAAATTAACAGATTCATTAACAGAGATTTTGCAAATCTCAGCTTGCTCTATAGATTCAATCTCAGCTTGGTCTATAGACCCAATCTCAGCTTGCTCTATTGGTCTATAAAATCCAAAGGGCTGTAGACAATGGCACCCAGGTTTGTGCCACATTCCTTGACTTCTGGTAAGCATTTTATACAGTTGCACACAATTGTTTAGTGAACAAAATATGATGTTACTGAGTACTGGATCATCCTTGTAACTGGACTGAGGACTTCCTAGCAGACAGAACTGAACACATTATTCTTAATGGGACAATCATAACAGATGTAAAGGCAATTTCAGGAGCTTCTCAAGGGATTGTCACAGGGCCATTACTGTTTACAGTATATGTAAATGGTGCAGAAGATCATTTGGAAGTTTCAAGAGGTTGTTCACAGATAATGCTAGTGTCTACAGGATTGATAATTGGTGCAGGGACTGGCAGTTTACTCCAAATGAAAATAAATGTAATGTATTGCACTTCAATTACCAAAGAGATCCATAACTGTTTAACTATGCCATTGGTGATAAATTATTGGAAACAGTAACAGCTATAAAATACCCTGGAGTTATCACAACTATGTAGTATATGCGATTGGTCCAAAGTAACACAAATATAGTTTTATTCATGAAGCACTCAAATACAATGGAAACAGACTCCCATGAATCCACATGTAACATGACATAGTACACTGAAATGAATGACACACTGGAAAAACAAACAAGTGAACCAGTCAGCACTGCTCTGTGCATATATATATATATATATATATATATATATATATATATATATATATATATATATATATATATATATATATATATATATATATATATATATATTTTTTGTGTGTGTGTGTGTGTGTGAGTCACCAGTAGATGGCATGGTGGAGATCTTGCCACTTGCACATCTCCCCCATGTGGTCTCCAGCAGCCAGCCCATGCTGGTATAGTTGGCCGCAGATCCAAACATGCAGGCATGGCTCAACACCACATACTGTGCACATACAGTAGTCTCAGGATATAGCACACCTTTCCCTCATGCAAAGTGGACACCCAGCCAATGCAGGAGATGCCAGCAGCCTGACAAGACACACATCCATCAGGTCCGGAATGGCGGAAGTCAGTGCTGATGGCAGGGGCAGGATGATGTACCAGGTTCGTGTAGTCGTGTAGTCGTCTGTCTTCTGTTTTTGTTTTGAATGGCCAGTGTCGGTTGGTCACAGCCAGTGTGCTCCCTGCCACCATTGGATAAGCAGCTGCCAGCAGCAAGTCGTATACTCTTAGCTGACTTATTTGTTACATAGTTTAATTCTTAATTTCTTTGCATGTTTTTGGGTACTTGCGTTGTTTAATTCATAAATTTCGGTCATATTATAGTATTTGAGAGTTGCAGCATCGCGTTTTAGTACCTGAATAGTGTAAAATCACGTAGTCTCCTTCTGCCACCGAGAAGTGTGTCAGCAGTGCACAAGTAGCAGCAATACTGCATTTACTAGGCTATCTTGTATTTTAGTAACCATTTAAATTTTGTGTCGAATTGTTTGTGCTCTCTGTAGATTAGCTCAGACGCTCTTTGCACAACAGTATTTAGCATGGATAGGGACTGCGACCGCTGTGTTCAGATGTGGGCTGAGTTGGCATCCCTCCACTCCCAGCTTCAGACAGTGTTGGCTTCAGTCACACAGCTTGAGGCTGTTGCCAATGGGAATCACTGTGGGGGTCTGGATGGGGGTTTGTCGGGGACGGCCAGCTCGTCCCATGCATCCCCCGATCTGACTATGGCTGTGGCTGCCCGGGATACTGCCCACACTGAGGCTGACCCCTCACCTGTGGTAGAGTGGGAGGTCGTCTCAAGGTATGGCAGGGGGTGAAAGACGTTCCAGAGGGCTGAACGGAAGGCCTCTGCAGTTTGTCTGACAAACCAGTTTCAGGCTCTGTCTCTGGCTTATACTGATCTTTGGCGGACATGGCTACTTGTCCTGTTTGAGAGGTTGCCTCTCAGTCTGCAAGATCCAGGCGGTCGCAGAGTGTGGGCTTACTGGTAGTTGGGAGCTCCAATGGCAGGCGCGTTATGGGGCCCCTTAGGGATATGGCAGCAAGAGAGGGGAAGAAAACCAATTTGCACTCCGTGTGCATACCGGGGGGAGTCATTCCAGATGTGGAAAAGGTCCTTGTGGATGCCATGAAGGGTACAGGGTGCACCCATCTGCAGGTGGTCGCTCATGTCGGCACTAATGATGTGTGTCGCTATGGATCAGAGGAAATCCTCTCTGGCTTCCTGTGGCTGTCTGATTTGGTGAAGACTGCCAGTCTCACTAGCGGGGTGAAAGCAGAGCTCACCATCTGCAGCATCGTCGACAGGACTGACTGCGGACCTTTGGTACAGAGCCGAGTGGAGGGTCTGAATCAGAGGCAGAGACAATTCTGCGACTGTGTGGGCTGCAGATCCCTCGACTTGTGACATAGGTTGGTGGGGTTTCAGGTTCCACTGGATAGGTCAGGAGTCCACTACACACAGCAGGTGGCTACACGGGTAGCAGGGGTTGTGTGGCGTGGACTGGGCGTTTTTTTTAGGTTAGATGGCCTTGAGCAAGTACAGAAAGGGCAACAGCCTCGAAGGGTACGGGGCAAAGTCAGGACATGCAGAGACCAAGCAGCAATCGGTATTGTAATTGTAAACTGTCGAAGCTGCATTGGTAAAGTACCAGAACTTCAAGCGCTGATAGAAAGCACCGAAGCTGAAATCATTATAGGTATGGAAAGCTGGCTGAAGCCAGAGATAAATTCTGCTGAAATTTTTACAAAGGCACAGATGGTGTTTAGAAAGGATAGATTGCATGCAACCGGTGGTGGCGTGTTTGCCGCTGTTAGTAGTAGTTTATCCTGTAGTGAGTTAGAAGTGAATAGTTCCTGTGAATTATTATGGGTGGAGGTTACACTCAACAACCGAGCTAGGTTAATAATTAGCTCCTTTTACCGACCTCCCAACTCAGCAGCATTAGTGGCAGAACAACTGAGAGAAAATCTGGAATACATTTCACATAAATTTTCTCAGCATATTACAGTCTTAGGTGGAGATTTCAATTTACCAGATATTGACTGGGACACTCAGATGTTTAGGATGGGTGGCAGGAACAGAGCATGGAGTGACATTAGACTGAGTGCACTATCCGAAAATTACCTCGAGCAATTAAACAGAGAACCGACTCGTGGAGATAACATCTTGGAACTACTGATAATGAACAGACCCAAACTTTTCAACTCTGTAAGTGCAGAACAGGGAATCAGTGATCATAAGGCCATTGCAGCATCCCTGAATATGGAATTAAATAGGAATATAAAAAAGGGAGGAAGGTTTATCCATTTAGCAAGAGTAATAGAAGGCAGATTTCAGACTACCTAACAGATCAAAATGAAAATTTCTGTTCTGACACTGACAATGTTGAGTGTTTATGGAAAAAGTTCAAGGCAATCATAAAATGCATTTTAGATGGGTGCATGCCAAGTAAAACTGTGAGGGACGGGAGAAACCCACCGTGGTTCAACAACAAAGTTAGGAAACTACTGTGAAAGCTAAGAGAGCTTCACTGCAAGTTTAAACACAGCCAAAACCTCTCAGACAAACAGAAGCTAAATGATGTCAAAGTTAGTGTAAGGAGGGCTGTACGTGAAGCATTCAGTGAATTCGAAAGTAAAATTCTATGTGCCGACTTGACAGAAAACCCTAGGAAGTTCTGGTCTTACATTAAATAAGTAAGTGGCTCGAAACAGCATATTCAGACAGTCTGGGATGATGATGGCATTGAAACAGAGGATGACACGCGTAAAGCTGAAATACTAAACACCTTTTTCCAAAGCTGTTTCACAGGGGAAGACTACACTGCAGTTCCTTCTCTAAATCCTCGCACAAACGGAAAAATGGCTGACATCAAAATAAGTGTTCAAGGAATAGAAAAGAAACTGAAATCACTCAACAGAGGAAAGTCCACTGGACCTGACAGGATACCAATTCGATTCTACACAGAGTATGCGAAAGAACTTGCCTCCCTTCTAACAGCCGTGTACCACAAGTCTATAGAGGAACAGAAGGTTCCAAATGATTGGAAAATAACACAGGTAGTCCCAGTCTTCAAGAAGGGTTGTCGAGCAGATGCGCAAAACTAGAGACCTATATCTCTGACATCGATCTGTTGTAGAATTTTAGAACATGCTTTTTGCTCGCGTATCATGTCATTTCTGGAAACCCAGAATCTACTCTATAGGAATCAACACGGATTCCGGAAACAGTAATTGTGTGAGACCCAACTCGCTTTATTTGTTCATGAGACCCAGAAAATATTAGATACAGGCTCCCAGGTAGATGCCATTTTCCTTGACTTCCAGAAGGCGTTCGATACAGTTCCGCACTGTCACCTGATAAACAAAGTAAGAGCCTATGGAATATCAGACCAGCTGTGTGGCTGGATTGAAGAGTTTTTAGCAAATAGAACACAGCATGTTGTTCTCAATGGAGAGACGTCTACAGACATTAAAGTAACCTCTGGCGTGCCACAGGGGAGTGTTATGGGGCCATTGCTTTTCACAACATATATAAATGAACTAGTAGATAGTGTTGGAAGTTCCATGCGACTTTTCATGGATGATGCTGTAGTATACAGAGAAGTTGCAGCATTGGAAAATTGCGGTGAAATGCAGGAAGAACTGCAGCAGATAGGCACTTGGTGCAGGAAGTGGCAACTGACTCTTAACATAGCCAAATGTAATGTATTTTGAATACATAGAAAGAAGGTTCCTTTATTGTATGGTAGTGGACCGAACACTGGTAGCAGTTACTTCTGTAAAATATCTGGGAGTATGCGTGTGGAATGATTTGAAGTGGAATGATCATATAAAATTAATTGTTGGTAAGGCAGGTGCCAGGTTGAGATTCATTGGGAGAGTCCTTAGAAAATGGAGTCCATGAACAAAGGAGGTGGCTTACAAAACACTTGTTCGACCTATACTTGAGTATTGCTCATCAGTGTGGGATACATACCAGGTCGGGTTGCCAAAGGAGATAGAGAAGATCCAAAGAAGAGCGGCACGTTTCATCACAGGGTTATTTGGTAAGCATGATAGCGTTACAGAGATGTTTAGCAAAACTCAAGTGGCAGACTCTGCAAGAGTGGCACTCTGCATCACAGTGTAGCTTGCTGTCCAGGTTTCGAGAGGGTGCGTTTTTGGATGAGGTATCGAATATATTGCTTCCTCCTACTTATACCTCCCGCGGAGATCACGAATGTAAAATTAGAGAGATTCGAGCGCGCACGGAGGCTTTCCGGCAGTCGTTCTTCCCGCGAACCATACGCGACTGGAACAGGAAAGGGAGGTAATGACAGTGGCCAGTAAAGTGCCCTCCGCCACACACCATTGGGTGGCTTGCGGAGTATAAATGTAGATGTAGATGTAGATGGTGGGCACTGGAGTACAGGGCCAGAAAGCGTTGGGGACGGGCGGGCTCACCCTAAGTTGGCAGGCCTATGCGGTGTCTGATGACAGCACTGGTGAAGAGCATGCCATCCCCATCTTGATGTCGTCATCAGCAGGCAGGTCCCAGTGCAGGTGCAGCAGTGCTGGACCCACTGCTGATGACAGCTAATGTGGGAATGTAGAGGGGAGGGGGGTGGGGTGGGGTGGGGTGGGGGGTGGAAGTGCCTTACCAGAACAGCAGGCTGAAGCAACTGATTCGAGGCCAGAGACAGACCAGTGCCCAGTGCCAGGAAGCTGGAACCCCAGGACATTGCACATGGAGGATGCAGCCAATGGGATGGGGGCACCTCCACAGCAGGAAATGATGAGCTGAGGGATAGGGCAGTGGGGTGGGCTGCAGTGACAGGGTCTGCACTCACAAACTGGTAGCTAGCAGGGGTGAAACTGATCAAGATGACATGCCACCAGCCCATTGGCTATATACACATCACACAGATGGTGTTCCAGGTGGTAGACACAGTAGCCGGTATCCACTTGAGCCAGTGACTAAACCCTCGCACCCACCTCAGTGAACCCAGCGCGAAGCAGCCAGACGAACACGACCGCACCAGGTGCAGTGCACGCCACAGAAGGTGGAGGAGCATGCATGGCTGCCAACTGTGAAGCACTTCAGCTGGACTCTGCTTCCCCATAGGTGTGAAGTGACAGCTACTCAGAAAATGGAGAAGGGCATAATCCGCCAAAGAATCCACAACGAACATTTTCTTTTGGGACTTGAACGTATGCATTTGTCATTTTGCCTCACCATTTGATTGAGGATGGAATGGCAGAGCTGTAACATGATAGATACCATGATGGGAACAAAACAATTGAAAGGTGTGAGAAACGAGCTGAGGCCCATTATCGGAAACTAAGGCACAAGGCAACCCCTCAACAGAAGAGAAAAAAAAAAAAAAAAAAAAAGTCGATGCACACCGGAGAATGTAAGGAAACTGAGAAAATGCATCCACAACCAAGAGCCAATAGGAATCAAGAAGAGACCTGCAAAGTTACATGAACACATTCCCATGGCATGTGTGGAGTGGGCTTGGGGGACAGAGACACCCTGGGAGCCACTTGTTGTTGGGGACATTGCTAACAAACTGCGATGAAATGGACAATGTTGCTATCAATCCCTGGCCAAAAAGCTTGTCTCATAGCTAACACTTTACTGCACAAAACTCCCCAACGGCCCTGGTGGATGAACCTTGTGCCACAATGTGATGGGAATGACTACTCTGGGAGAGAGGTCTTCCATGGACAACAGCAAAACCCTGCCAAAAACAGAGAGATAGTACCATAAGGAAAAATAGTTGTGTGGAGGGTTCAAAACCCAACCCAATGGTTTATCTGGCAAGCCCTGTTGAACAAACCAAACCACCTGGCAGAGAACTTGGTCTGCAGCAACAGCAGCTGCTATATGTGAGCTCATGATTGGGAAACCCTTGACTGTGGCCTGAATTTCAGTATCAAGATGGAAGAAAAGCAATTCTTCATGATAAAAGTCAGAAACAGGATGTACAGGAAAATGGGACAAGGCATCCACATTGGTGTGTTTAGATGTGAGTTGAAAATGTATTTCATAATTGTAGTGAGACAAGAACAGCACCCAGCATTGGAGGCAATGTGCTGCCTTGTCAAGCAAGGAAGTGTGAGGGTTAAACAAGGGGTTTATGGTCAACAATAAGAAGCAACTTGGAGCCATAAAAAATAAAATAAAATAAAAAATAAAATAAAAATTAAAAAAATAAAAAAGTTAAATTTCTGGAGAGCCTAGACTACGCAAGAGCCTCTTTTTCCACCTGAGAGTAATGCTTTAGGGCTGGAGTGAGAGATTTAGAGGCAAAAGCAACAGATCATTCAGAGCCATCGGCATACCTGTGTGCAAGGACCACACTGTAAAGCATCAGTCGCCAAAACAACGTGCTGGTTCTGAGAGAATGTAGCTAAACAAGGGCCCAAGAGTAGTTTGGATTACAAGATTTGAAAATCACGTTCACAATCTGGACTTCAGCAAAAACTTACATTTTTGGGTAACAAGGCATGCCCCAGCAGGAATTTATGGTAGTAGGCTATCTTCCCTACAAAGCCCTCACAAGGGGTGAGGCACAGATATCACAATGGAGGTGGGGAGAGGGGAGTCCGGCACAGGGCAAACCACATCCTGCAAGACCATGAACACCAAACAAACAACAGAAGGTTGAAAAAACTAAGATTTCATCACATTACGCCATAAGCCCACAGACTAAAACAGAAAACAAAGCACGCAAATTCTGCAAGCAATCAGCGGTGGAGGAGCCTGTGACAACAATATCATCCAGATAATTAGTGCAACCCAGGACAGGCATAGTCAATTGCTGTAAAACTTGTTGCAAAATGGCAGCAGTGCTAGCCACACCAAAGTGAAGGCACAAACATTGATAGAGACCAAAAGGAATATTCAAAACCAGAACTTGTCAAGACTCTTCATGAACAGGAACCTGGTTTATTTTCTCCAGAACTGGGTTGTGCAACAGAATTTCAAGCTCATATTGCAAAAAAACAATCTGCCTGCCTCCGTTTCTTAAGGGCCCACCCTGTACCAGTAACTTTACAGGATCATATAAAAGCAGAATTAGATTGTCTCCAACTCCTTGATGTTATTTGACCTATTTCTTCCAGTGAATGGTCAACATCACTAGTGATAGTCAAAAAACCTACAGGTAAATTACACCTCTGTGGCAATTTTAAAAAATTGGTTAATGCACAGTCAATCATTGATGCTTATCATGTTCAGTGCCCTGACAAGCTGTCAGCAAAATTATTGGGGTGGGGGGGTCATTATTTTACAAAGATTGATGTGAGAGATACATACTGCCATTACAAATGATATCTAAACACCTTCTAGTTACCAATACATCATTTGGGCTTTATCAATATCAATATCAGCATTTGCCTTTTGGCATAGCAAGCACACCAGCTATTTTTCAATGCTTTTTAGATGACTTATTCCATCAGTTCCACGCTGCATTAACTTCTTAGATGACACAGTAGTGTCTGGCACCTCTACAGAGAGAAATCTGCAGAACCTCTGTGCTCTATTTTCTATTTTTCTGTCTGTTGGGGTAAAGTGAAATTTGGACAAGATAAAGTTTTTTTGACCATCTATTATTTAATTGGGTTCTGAAGTGTTGCATGCTAGTATTAAACCATGGTGCCAACATATTGATGCTACACCCATATTGCCAAACCCCATGTCTGTCAAGGAATTACAGGCATTTTAGGCAAAACTGTGTACTACTACAAATTCATACCAGACATTGTTGCTGTGGCACAACCACTCCATGTATTATTACATAAAGATGTTCCATTCCACTGGTCCCTAGCTTGTGATAGGGCATTCAAGATGTAGAAATCTAAGCTGCAGCTGACTCCTCATTTGGTCACTTTTCAGCTAGGCCAGCACCTTGTGCTAGACGTGGACGTATCTCAGTGCAGCCTTGGTGCAGTCCTTGTTCATAAGTAAGTGGATAGATCACAACACCCCACTGCATATTCCTCTAAAACCTTAAATTCAGCACAACAGTGTTATTCTCAGATTGAGAAAGAAGCTTCAGCAACCATGTATGCTCTAAAAATTTCATGTTTTTCTACATGGGTCTAAGTTTCACCTGATCACAGACCACAAACCACTGGTGTCTCTTTTTAATCATTCCGCATCCTTGCTGGACAAAGCCACACATCACTCAGAGTGGTGGGCTCTTTTCCTGCCATGATACATTTACGAGATATATTTTCAATGTACGGTGCAACATGCAAATGCTGATGTCTTGTCACGTCTACTGACTGATCCAGACTCAGAGACTGGTAAAGAGGAATTGCTTTGTTGTCATTCAGATGTTGAAGATCAAAATGCTGTTGATGATTTTCCTGTTACTAGCACTGGAACTGCAGCTGCAATAGCCATGGATTCTGTTTTAAGTAAAGTTGTTTCTTTTGAGTGACACAGCTGGCTGCACAAACTTTCAGGCCATGCTTCTGATCCTTTAAGAAATTATTTTGCATTACAAAATTGTCTTTCTGCTAGGGACAGAGTTCTGCTGTTAGCTACAGAGGACATAGCTCCCTAGGTTTCAGCCTCACCTGCCCTTTGGTGTGAGGTTAAGTGGCCTTGGAAATGAATTCACGTACATTTTGTGGGACCTTTTTTGAATGTTTGCTGGCTTGTTGCAACTGATGCATTTTATAAGTTTCTGCACATGTCTGATGGTCTGTTGATTTCTGCAGCAACAACAATTTCAGCTCTGTCAAAAATTTTTGCAATGGAAGTCCTTCCATATATGTTAGTTACAAACAATGACCTCCAGTTCACATCTCAACAATTAGATGATTTTTGTAAAAAAAGTGGTGTTTGCCATATCATGACTCCTCCATTCCACTCTAAGCCAAATGGGGAAGCAGAATGGCTAGTATGAACATTTAAGACTTAGATGAAAAAATACATTTTGAATTTGTCACCAGAAGTGATTCTTGACCAGTTCCTCAGTTCTTATAGGTTTACCCCTGTTGGAAATAAGAGTCCTGCAGAGTTGTTGCATGGCCAGCAGCCCTGCAGTCTGCTGCATCTGCTTCAACTGACACCAGTGCATCCGTTGACACCTGTGTCACAACACTTCCGGCCTGGCAGAGCTGTCTAGGCTCACATTTTTGGCCATCAATTGAAATAGGTGGCAGCTGTAATTGAGAGTCATCATGACTGATGCCTCTATGTTGTCTGCACCACTGAAGGGAGGGCATTGCGACACTTCGGTCATCTATGACCTGGCCATCTCCTACATCGCAGCTGGTGCCCTTGCCTTCTCCATTGCTGCTGCCGATGCCTTCCCAACTTTCTCCTCTGTTGTGGTTGCCTCCTCCAGCTGTCAGGGGCCAAAGCGGGACCCTGGCCCCATGCTGTTGCAGCCAATGCCTTCACCACAACCCCCATAGCAGTCAGCATTGCCTGCTCAACTGGTTTCACCACAGCCTCCTGCAACAGGGTTGGACTTGAACATGGAAACGGAAGCTGTCCTACCATACGGTATTTAACAGGGGGATGGGCACTGTACCTGTCCATGCTGACATCACTTCTGACCCTGTGCACCACTGGCAGCATGTTGCATGGTTCAACAACCAATGTTGATGACAGAAGAAATGGATGTGAGCACAGTGCTCACTTTTTCGCAAAGAAAGAGGAGTGCACGTAACCACCAAATTTGTGTGTGCACCACTTCAAAAGTTCACCCATGAAGTGTGTGCTTGATTTGGCCACCAGAGGCCACTCACCCTGCTAGTACAACAGCAGTTGCATGTGTAGCCTGCTGGCTGCACCCCCTGTTAGAACTAATAACTATACAGGCCAGAGCGCATTGCTCTACCGACCACTTTTGTGTTACCTGTTGTAGGTATTTTGTCTCTCATGTGTTTATGCTTTTCCATATGATAAAGTTACAGTGTTCTTGGAATAGAAAATGTACATTCATTTTTAACACAAGCCCACTTGATTTGTGACACTAGTAGTATTTATCGGAAGAATTATCCAGTGCAGGGAAGAACATCACCATTTATCTAATGAATAAGGTAAAACACCAGGAAAGGATTTAACTGTGATTTTGGATTTTTCAGTCTTGTTTTGAGAATACTGGAACTAATTACAGATTTATGCCACAAAGCTATATCAAGGAATATTTTATAATAAAAATTTTATGTAGTCAAAGCTGTTACCTAGATATACACAATATTCTACAATTAAATCAGGCATACTTTGGTAATGACTTCTGTCCACAGATTTATTTCATATATAAGAAGAGTGCTAACATTCAACCAATATTCACTGTTGTATTTAATGTTGTGTCTCATACTACTGTGGGGTCACTTCATCACATTTCAGATACTTTTCTTCGTGTTATCACACAGGAAAAGTTAATTGTAAAAAAGTTGCGTGAAAGAAATAAAAATTAGCTTTTCACCTTGAGTGGAGTTTCCTTGTCATTACACAACAAAGTTGTTTCATCCATAAGCAAATAATACCAAGTCAGATATTGATCCCACTGGTGGTCCCAAATAGTTATTGGTTCATCTTTATCAATATCTTCATGTGATCTTGCACTAATATATTCCCAGCAGCGTTTGATAGCAAAGTGCACAGCAGAATGTGGTATCTGGAAAAAAATTGTGTATTTTGATTTATTAGTCTCATAACTACACAGTCTAAATAATTTGGTTAATGTACAGGAGACATCAATGAAATATTACAGTTGAAGCTACATCAACTAGTTTACTAAGAGAATGTGTCAAAAATATCAGATTTTGGTTGAAATAGTTCAAAATTCTCAATGTGAATTGAACTTCTTGAGCTGTAATTAGAGTGGGTACTACTGACACATATTTGTAAGGCCAGATCTTCCTCTGAATTTTTAGGAAAATATAATAGCCTTCAAGGCACAAATATGTGTCACTGTAATAGAAATGTTAGCTTACTTTACATATTTCCTTGAAGTAACTTGCCATTATGCCCTTTTTCATACTTTGTAGCAAGATAGTTGCACACTCGGACACAATTATTATAACTAAATATTTTCATTTTTAACTAAATATTTTCATTTTAGTACATTTTATGTAACAGAAAGTCCATGATAGGACTTTCCATGAGACTGATTGTATGTTCTTCATATACTGTAATTAACACAGTCATAGATATTAACTTTGGAAATAAATTAAGGAGCCTCTTTCAGAACATGTCAGTATTTATTTTCATAGATCTCAGATCCTTCTGTTAAAATATTTCATCCGAAAGACTACAAATTTATGGAGGTATCACTCTCATCATTGTAGTTTGGATTGGGCTACAAAACTGTATTGTCACTAGCAAGCATGTAAGAGAAAATGAAAAGGACACTCGAAAATAGATTTCATCACAAAAATTAATTATCAACAACATTAAAATTAGGTTGAAAAATAAACAGTTGCAAAAATATTGGAGGTTTACTAACGAATACCATACACATGCACACAAATGCATAAAATATGGTATGTTCCACGCTTGACTGATAAAAACTAGCCTACTCAAAAAACTACTCCTTCCCCTGCTTTCCCTATTCCACAATAATTTAGGTTAGTGGTCAATAGAAATGTAAATTTACAAGGCTTATGGCACTTTTAACATCATCAGTCAAAATGGTGGGCCAATACTGAGTCAAATTATGAACTGTCTTTCTATCAGCAAACAAGCTGCAGCTGATCAAAATGTAGCATGTTTATATGTGTACATCACAGAACTACTCTCATGCTCGCATCAGAGAAGAATCGCATGCATGAAATCCTAATGCCTAAGTTAAAGACACACCAAAATAAGTTCACATCAATTGAGAGACCAAAAAATAGCCAACTGATCTTAAACATTAATAAATGTAATGTAATATATAGAAAAAAACAGATACTGTTTGTCTATGTGAGTAGTCACAACCATCAAGTTTCAAAATGCCTGGAGTGATTTAAGGTGGTATTAAAACTTAAATCTAACTGCACAGCACATCAAAAGGATCCTAAGTAAGTGTAATTTATCATCAAGGAGGTCACTTATTAACATTCTGAGCCATGCTGCGGCTCGTGTTGATGCTGTTTGTCAGTTTCCGTCCTCTGCTGGAGGCCAGACCATATCCTACAGTTGACATGGTTGCAGTTGTTTGTCTTCTTTTTGTACTGACTGGTGCCACTTGGTTTTGCAAGCGTTGCCTGTCCACTAGTGGCAGCAGCGGCAGTTATTGATATGTAGTAACTGTGGCCCTATCTTTGGGGCAACATCATGCTTCCTCCAGGTTGAGTCAGTGGCAGTTCGGTTGGAGACTCAGGAGGAGCCAGGTCCACACAGTGCCGGGACCGCTGGTGGCGTGCATAGACTGCCGGATCAAAGGCCTGTGGTCACAAGAGTGCATGACCTCATTGTAAACTGGCTCATGCAAGCCTTAAGTTGAGTGCATTTGGATTCAAGTAGAGAAACCTCCACCATTGTGTGATCTTCCGATTCTCCAGTGACTTGGGTTTGTGTTGCTGCTCGTAGTGTTCTGAGGTGAAGAGCAGTGAGTGGAGTGCTTGGCAAAGGCGGATATAATTAGTTTTCCTGGACGTCTAATTACTATTTATTGGGTTCAGTTTGTTACTATTTGTTAAGTTCAACCAGCAGTATTTTTCCCACCTCATGGCCACTAATGCCCCAGTTACCTGCCCTGGGGTTTAGTGTATGTAATGGCAGTGTACGTTTCCTGGCCTTGCCACAGCTGTCCAGTGAGGCGTGTAGTTTTGACAGCTTTCTTGATTGTAGGTTGATTGGTGATTCTCCTACTCTGGTGGTAGTGATTCCTTTCTTGTTCCGGGTGCTCTAAGCACAGTATTCTGTGGACGGAGTCCAGACAGCGGTCTGGCTTTGGCGTATTTTTACATCTTGCATTTGATTTATTGGACATCAGGTAGCCTCAGCAAGATTATCATTAGTCATTCGTTAGACCGGCACTAGTCTGAGTTACCATCTTGTGAAATGAATGCAACTCTTGGCTCCCTATCACACTACTTGCGAAAGTGTTTTTTTGCCGGACATACTCCGAGGTCGATTCCTGGTGCACCATCTGTGACTGGCCCTTATGTTTTATTATTGTATTTGCTGTTTTATTCTATGTTTCTAAATTTTTTTTATATAATTGCCATTCTTGGCATTACAGAAGGTTTAAATGATTGTGCTACCAAGTTTACCATCATTTGTCTCACCTGTTTGGTGATCAGTTGCTTGTCCTTTTAAATTAACCTTTGCTGTTGTATTTGTTGTTTTACTGTATGTTTTTCTTTTAGTCATTCATTAGACTGGAACAAGTCTGAGCTACCATTTTGTGAAGTGAATGCAACTCTTGGCTGCCTATCTCACCACTTGCGAAAGTGTTTTTTTGCCGGACATTCTTGGTGTTACAGCAGGTTTAAATGGTTGTGATACCAAGTTTACCATTATTTTGTCTCACCTATTTGGTGATCAGTTGCCTGTCTTTTTAAATTAACCCTTGCTATTGCTTTGCTGTTTTACAGTGTGTTTGTTAATTTTTTTTTTTATAATTGCCGTTCTTGGCATTAAAAGCCTTCAGTCATGACTGTGGTTACATGCCTTAAAATTCTAATTGGGATCACAATGGCTTGTTTTCAAAACATTATTTGCTGTGTCTGTATTTTATGCTCATTCGGTAAATTGTAATGCACTGAAAGCACTATTAATTACACAGTTGTTTATTCTTTCATTAATAATGTGTGATATCTTTATTTATTGCTGAGTCTGGAATTACCATTTTAAAATAAATATGTGTAATTGTGAAAGGGAACAAATAGTAACTGATTACAGCCCCATCCACAATCATAACCGAAACCTGCCTTCCTCGACGACCGGGTTCCACATTCATTGAACCAATTTCTGAATATTTTTTCTGTCCAAAATGCTTACTAATATGGATTAAAAGAAGATGGATAGAGAGAAAGAGAACCATAATAGAAAACACACCTTTCCCTTACTTCTTCCTATTGGAGACATTTAACCAGAAAACATAAGGAGAATTTGTGTAGGAACATGAATAAGATAGCTTGTTAGCAGCAGGACTACATTGATTCACATGCAAGATGAATGTATTCCAGCTCAGTTGAGCAACAGGTGGCTAGTTTATGCTGGGATGTGGCATAGCTGATAGCTGCAAGGATGAGAATTAGTGTTAATTACACTTTAGTGGGAAAGGTGTAAAGACATAACCACAAAAAGGCCAATAATTAATGTGACTATTCACATTTCCTCACTGAATATGTTCAATAGATGGCTCTTGGGCCTATCACCAGATCATGTTTAGTGTAGCCCACAGTGTTTCCTTGAGGCAACTACTATACATAATTGTTACTTTCTGGCAGTAACGAGCAGCTACCAACTGATGGTGTCAAGCAGTTGTCTTTAAGAAATATTGTGGGATACACAAAATGTGACCTTACAGTACACCTGAGAACTTTGTATTGACTATTAATTGGTATTAGTCATTAATGGAAGCCAAAATTTCATGCAATGCTTGACTTAATTCAATTTGGCACTCTAATTATGACGAATAAAGGAAATCTGTCCTTTATCAAGTGAAGGTATCAGACTGTGAGATGTACAAACATCAAATTTTTTCACCAAATAGTTTTCTTAAAATCGGGTAGCGAGTATTTAATAGTGGCCTAAATGCCACCTCTCAAAACAAGTAGCAGCCTTAGGCAAGCAGTACAGCGGTAACAAAGATGCACACACAAGCAGAGTTCCCCAGTGGTGGGGTAGGTTTTTCGAAACCATGTATACAGTGCTGTAGGTTAAAGCCCCAGATATCACATCTCACAACAGTTTCCCTTGGTGGGTCTTCATTTGAGAGTACCTGACAAAAAAAAAAAAAAAAAAAAAAAAAATTGGGATGTCGCATGATGATTTTGCGTAGTATAATTATCATAATGGTTAAGGTACAATCAGCACATGTAAAACATCATGGGTTTGAATCTAATCATTTTAATAAAGATTTAAGAATAAAAAATTTCAAAACACTTGATAAGATTCAAACCAACAACTTCTTGCAGTGAGGACAGTATCTTAATCATTAACCCACACATCCAGTCCATATTACATTCCTATCTTCAAAATCTTCAAACTGTAGAGCATTATGCAAAATTCCAAAATTATTTTTCATCGATTACCCTCAATCAAGAGTCCACCGGGGTAAATGGTTGTGGGGTGTGATCACTGGGATTTTAACAAATATCACTGTGCAAATGGTTTCAAAAAGTCAAGCCCACCACTGGGCATCTCTCCTAGTCAGCACAGAACACAAAGTGTACATCTGTAGCAGTAGAAAGGTTAACATTCTTTCGATTGTATGATGCACCTGTTCCATAATACCATTTGATTGTTGACCTTGCAGTGAGGACAGTATCTTAATCATTACCCTACACATCCAGTCCATATTACATTCCTATCTTCAAACTGTAGAGCATTACGCAAAATTCCAAAATTATTTTTCATCGATTACCCTCAATCAAGGGTCCACCGGGGTACATGGTTGTGGGGTGTGATCACTGGGATTTTAACAAATATCACTGTGCAAATGGTTTCAAAAAGTCAAGCCCACCACTGGGCATCTCTCCTAGTCAGCACAGAATACAAAGTGTACATCTGTAGCGGTAGAAAGGTTAACATTCTTTCGATTGTATGATGCACCTGTTCCATAATACCATTTGATTGTTGGTGGAGCAGACTAGTCTTCAGTATCTTCACACATAACAAGCAACACATTTCCTTCATCAAGTCTGACACAAAATTTGTCCCTTGGTCTGTAATTATTGTCTCTGGCAACCCAAACTTAAGTGTCCAATAGTTCACCATTACTTTTGAGACTGTAACTGCTTGCTGGTTCAGCATAGCAATCCTCTCCATGTACCAAGGAAAGTGATATATTATTGTCTACACAAAATGGTTCTCTCCTGGGGCCTAGTTAAACGATACTAACACATCCACAAGAATCATTTCAAATGCCAGTCTCCCTAACGGTATTTGTTTATAACTCAAGTTCACAAACCATGAATCCTCATGAAATTTCTCTCACACTGATGCACATCTCTCTTTTATACATTCCACCAATATCTCTCATCCATCCTTCAGTTTGGGTACACTCACCGCGACCAGATAACTCATGATCATGCACCTCTCTCTGGACTTCTTCCTTCAATTTAGCCAACACCACTACCCACTTCCCTAACTTAGTTACCCTACACAACAAAACATCACAAAAGCTGAACTGCGGTTGCATTTTGTGTAGCTTGTAGGCATTGTTGGAGTTCTGTGCTGCTTGCCATTCAGCAAGATTATGACCCAGTACTTTTACTATCTGTTTTTCTGCACAAAGTATCTACATTTCAATGTTTCATCTGTGGGTTGTGCACCACTTTGTCAAACTCATTGAGTCTTAAGGCCCACCTTGTTAGTCTGCTGGATGGGTCTTTTAACCTCACAAACCATTTCAGAGTGACATAGTCACTACTTTAAATTTCTTTCCATAAAAGTAATACCAAAAACACATGACTCCATTTATGAGGCTAAGCATCTCTTTCTGCATGGTAGAATAATTTTTCTCTGCTCTATTAAGTTGTCTCAATGTGTAAACCACAGGATGCTCCTCATCATTAATCTCTTGACTTGAGTGTGTCACTCAAGGTATGGTTAGATGCTTCACAATAACTCCTTCTGAAAATCCAGAAAAATTAAAACTGGACTTGAAATTAAAAGTTTTTTCAACTTTTCAAATGTGCCCCGACTTTCCTCCATCCACACAAATTTTGTATCTTTCTTCAACAGCTGAGTGAGTGGTCCCACTATATCTGTGTACCCCCCTCACAAATTTCCTATAACAGTTCAAGACTGCAAAAAATGATATCAGCTCTTTACTTGGCTTTAGAACTCTACCGCCTGTACCAATCTCAGATTCATCCTCACCCCCTCTTTCTCTTAAATATCTCTCTCAGTCCTTGCCTATGTTCCTCCATGCCTCTGGGAATTCAGGCAAAGTAGACATTAGTAAAGCTTCAGTTCCCTCAATATCCCATCCAACAATCACTGAAAATATTTCAATAGCATTCTTGAATGAAAACGGCATCTCCAAATACTGATAATGACCACAGGATACTGAGAGTGCTGTCTTTGGTTGGCCTTCCAGAACCACCTCAAATGGATGGTTTCACTTCTTAAATTCATGGTACAGAAATACTGGCACTGTCCCAAGTTATCGACAGTCTGCATGACGTTGGGTAAGGGCTATGCATCTATCAGTGTCTTACTATTAATTTAACAGTTATCACTGCAGAACCTATACTTCTTTGAACAATCTGTAGACTTTTTAGGGACAACCACAATTTCTACCCCCATGGACTGACTATTGCTCACTTCTATTATCCCATCAGACAGCTGCTGGACATTGCTGGAAATGGACCCCAAGGAAAACACAAGTCTTCAAACTCCAGCAATAACTGCTCCACTCACACTCTTTCTTCTCCCTTTAGGTTCTCCACCATCTTATTTAGCAAAGTAAAAGTGGTGGCCTATGGCTGTTCATAGTATACACTCTTCGTGCACCAACCATCCCCCTCCAGAATGTCCAAAGTTGCTACTAGCATTCCCTTCATCTACTTCACCTCCTCAGTGCCAAAATTATCTAGATTCATGGGTACTACCTTCCCGTCATCTCTCCAGTACGTGTACAATACTCCCTTTAACAAAACAATTTGCTGAACCTACATATCATTCCCTTCGAGCAGTTCTATAAAACACAACATATTGACGTATAAGTCTGGCTCCACACTCATCCAGAGCAACTTTCTGGTGTCACATGACACAAAGTCATGTGAATCAACACTTTGTGTTTTTGTACATGGTTTAATTGGATTGTCCAATGTGACAGACACACCTTGTGACAGTTCTACACTGGCAGCAGCTTCTCTTAGTGGGAATATTTTCTGACTATGTTTCATAAAATGCCAATTTTGGCACACTGTTGATACAAGAAGTCCAGTCCTGTGACCCTCACTTACATAAGACACTATTTTCACACATTGTTTACACTGAACTGCCTCTGCCCAATAACCTATCTCCACTGATCCCAATGACCTTAGCATAGTTGATCCCTGGCAGTTGCAATGGGCTGGGAATGGCAGCTTTGTGCACCTACCTCTCCCAGGAACATAATGTGATTTTGTAAATGGCTCTATGGAAATGCATCAGCGTGGTCACAGATCTGTAGATAGCTATGCTTTCACCTGCAGCCATTAGCATTCCACATCTGAAAGCAGACAAAAGTCATCTTACGCTATCTTGACTATAAGTCTCTGCTGGCTGCTGATCATGCACCCTGTGTCAACCAAAACTTATACTTCTTGCCACCTGCAGCATCTATTATTGCACATTCTGCCTCTGCATATGTACTCAGTGCATCTAAGTCTAACGGGAATGTCCTTTGGTGGACTTCAAGTTCCCTCCCATGTGTAACAGCTGCTTACTTCCTCACTGTCCACCCTTATTACCATTCGATTGCTGATACATATTGTCTTTATCTCACTGTAGCCAGTGGCATTGTCTCTGAATATGTCCTGTCCATCCACATCTGCAAGTTCTTACATTTGTGTAGAACATTCCACACCCATCACATGCAAAGGTTGAAGCATTGATCTCTTCACATACCATTGTTCATCTAACAGCAGAAAGGAGACTCTTAGAGTCCCTGTGCCAAACCTTCTTGATGTCAGGTAGTAAGATTGGGTTGAGCACTCTTCGTTTGGCTTTATGCAGCAGAATTTTATTTGCTTTATCGTTCTCTCCAGTTCATATGTATGGACATTTACCTTCCTTATCCTACTCGCAAAATCCTCTAAGGCTTCCCTATTCCTCTTCGTAACAGTTGCACCCAAAAGAACCCCGATCATTCCCCTTTCTGGAGGGTTGTCTGAGGATGCATTATTGCTCATGTAGGACCTGACAATGATGGCAGGTATGAGTCATTGATCAAAAAGTCTGTTATTACAGGTGGCAAAAAAGTGAAAGAAGCAAAACCTTTTTAAGATGTTCAGAGACACTGAGGAGTGCAGAGACATTTAAGCAGTTGAAGCGGGGCCTCTGCAGAGGTATAAGAAACACAAGAGTGCAAGGTTCTTTTGGGAGTGACTGAGTACTGGTATGAAGAGGAATAGGGAAGCCTTATGTGATTTTGCCAATAGGATAAGGAGGGTAAATGTGCATACATATGAACTGGAGAGAATGATGAAGCAAATAAAATTTTGTTGAAGAAAGGCGAGCAAAGAGTGCTCAACTCTTTCCTAAGTGGCTTACCACCCGGTATGTCAAGAAGAGTAAGCACCGGGGCTCTAAAGGTCTCCATTCTGCTGCTAGGGGAGCTGCCGGGAGATCAATGTGCCAACAGGTGTATGTGATAGGTGTTCAGTGTTCTCTGCCAGTGTAAGATGTTGCAGATGTGGATGAACAGGACAGTGCTGTCAGCCTCAGTGGGCTAAAGGTAATATGTAACAGCAGCAGAATGGTAATAGTGGCAGACAGGGAGGAAGTAAGCATCCATTAAATACAGTAGAGAACCCAAAGTCTGCTGAAAGGCATTCCCGTTAGACTCAGATGCAACAAGGACATATGCAGTGGCAGAATGTGCAATAATATGTGCTATAGCTGGCAAGAAGTATAAATTTTTGTAGGACAAAGAGGTGCAGGATAAGTAACTAGTAGAGACTCATAATTGAGACAGCATAAGAAGATTCCTGGTAGCTTCCAACACTGTTGCCAGCTTTAAAATGTGAATTGCTAATGGTTGCAAGCAAAAATAGCAGCCACCTACAAATCTATGACAATGATGATGTGTTGCCATAGAGATGTTTGGAAAATCACATTACTCTAATGGTTGATGTAGGCGCATGTAGCTGACACGCCCAGCCTATTGCAGCTGTCAGGGATCACTTTTTGTAAACTCAACTATAATGTATCAGAAGTGATAGACCCCACCATGCTGTCTGTTGCATGGTATGGGAGTTAATGATGTAAGGTCACTGGGGTAAGTGGAGACAGATTTTCAAGTGGATGTAGTTCAGTTTAAATAGTGCATGGAAATAATGCCTCATGTAAGCAGGAGTTACAGCATGATCCTAGAACTGGACCTTTTGTATCTACATCATGCCAAAATTGACCTTCATCCACATTAGGTGGAATTAATGAGAAAACATTTCAATTAGGAGAACCTGTTGCCAGTGTAGAACTGTTGCAAGGTGTGTCTTCATATTCGGCAATCTGATTAAATTGCATACAAAAACACTAAGGCTTGATTCACATTATTTTGTGTTAGGTAGCATCAAAAGTTTTTCTGGGTGAGTGTGGAGCCAGACTTAGCTGTCAATATGATGTGTTACATTCAATGACCTGTATTTGTAAAAGGACTACAGTAAGTGTATAGGAGAGAGATGGGGGAAGGTAGTACCCACAAATCTAGATACTTTTGGCACTGAGCAGATAAAATTGAGTTAGTAACAAGTTTGGACATTCTGGAGTACACAGAGAGTGTATACCATGAGCAGCCACTTGCTACCGCTAAGACTGCATTACATAAGAAGGTGGAGCACATGCAAGCGGACGAGTTATTGTTGGAGTTCGACGACTTGGTTTTTCCTTGGGGCTCGTTCCCAGTGATGTCTAGCAGCTGTCTGATGGCATAATAGAAGAGAGCAATGGTCCATGGGGCAGAAGTTGTGGTTGTGCCCAATAAGTCTATGAAAGTCCTAAGGAGTACAGGTTCTGCTGTGATTACCGTCATCTTAATAGTAAAACATGGCAGATGCATACCCCTTACCCAACATCACTGAGACCACAATAACTTGGGGTAGTGCCAGCATTTCTGTACCATGGGCTTAAGAAGTGGATACCATTAATTCAAGACAGCATTCTCGGTACCCTGAGGTATGGGTGGATGCCATTTGGGTTGAAGAATGCTCCTGCAATGTTTCAGTGATTGTTGGATTGAATACTGAGGGGACTGAAGCCTTGTTGATGCCCAGTATACCTAGACAATATAAATGTGGTCCCAAAGTCACGGACGAACACAGGCAAGGCTGAGAGAGATTGTGGACAGCACATCTGAGGTTAAGTATGGAAAAGTGTCATTTTGGTTTGGAGGAAGTATGTTTTGGGGGCGTGTGATCAGTAAAGATGGGGCAAAAATGGAGCCAAGACTGGCATAGGCGGCACAAGATTTCCTATTTCCTATGTCAAGTAAAGACCTGCAATCATTTTTCACAACTCGCAAATGATAATGGGAAACTTGTGAGGGAGTTTGCAGATATAGCATGACTACTCATGCAGCTGTTGCAGAAAGATATAAATTCATTGGACGGAGGAACATCAGGGCATATTTGAGAAGTTGAAAAAAGTTTTAACGTCAAGTCCAGTTTTAATTTTTCCAGATTTTCAGAAGGGGTTTGTGCTTTCTTGTGAAGCGTCTAACCACACTTTGGTGTGTGTCCTGAGTCAAGAGAGCATGGTGAGGAGCATCCTGTGGCTTACACATTGAGACATCTTAACAGAACAGAGGAAATATATTCTACCATCCAGAAAAAGATGCTTAGTTTGATAAATTGAGTCATGTATTTTTAGTGTTGTCTTTACGGGAAGAAATTTAATGTAGTGACTGTCCACACCATTCTAGAATTGTTACTGGGGTTAAAAGATCCATCCAGCAGACTAACAAGGTGGGCTTTAAGATTCAGTGAGTTTGATTAAAGAAACACAGACGTGCAGATGCTTTGAGTTGAAAACTAGCAATAGCAAAGTACTGGGTCATTGTCTTGCTGAAAGCAAACAGTGCAGAACACTGACTGTGACTGCAGGCTATACAAAATGCAATCACACTTCAGCATGTGTGATGGTCTGTTGTGTAAGGTGACTAGGTTAGGGAGGTGGGTAGTGGGTGCCAGCTAAATTGAAGGAGGAAGTCCTGAGAGAGGTGCATGATCATGTGTTACATAGTCATTGAGGGTGCAGAACAACAAACTGGAACATGGGTAAGAGATACTGATGGAAGGGACGAAAGGAAGATGTGAATCAGTATGTGAGATGATGTGTGCAGTGTGCACCGTGTGTGCACTTGAGTCATAAACAAATACCATTACAGAGACTGCCAGAAGTTTCAAAGCCATTTGAAATAATTGTTGTGGAGGTGTTAGGATCACTTAAGCAAACTCCAGCAAGGAACCATTTTGTGTACACAACAATAAATCAGTTTTCTCAGTATGTTTAGACGATTGCTAAGCTGAACCAGCAAGCAGTTACAGTCTAAAAAGCAAACAACTGGATACTTATGTTTGGGGTGCTGGGGATGATGATTACAATGTGTGTGTGTGTGTGTTTGTTTGTTTCACCCAAAGTCAAACGGTAGGGGGATGGGAACATTGAATGATCAGAAGGATGTTAATCTGTTGACTGCTACAGATGTGCTCTTTGCATTCCATGTTGACAAGGACGGGTTCTCGGCAGTTGGACTGACTTTTTGAAACCATGTATAAAGTGATGTATGTTGAAGTCCCAGTGATCACAGCCAGCAGCCATTCACCCATGGGTCCCTTGTTATGTGTGGGGGGGAAAAAAAAAAATCTAAATTTGCGTGATGCTCTACACATCCAAGAAAAGAATGGTACATAGTCTGGCTGTGTAGGGTAAGATTAAGGGACAGTTCTCACATGCAGGAAGTTGTGGATTAAAATATTGTCAGGCGCTTTGACACTTTTTTTATTTTTATATCATTACTGAAATGACTTGGTTCATTTTTTATTCAATTAATTGATTTAAATGTATTTTTTAAAATTCATATTCCTTCATCATGTCATTATAACCATCATATTAACCTTTTCATCTGCTTTCATTTTTTCTTCCTCTCAGTCTTTTTCCACTTGGAATCTTTGTTCAAGCAATTTTAATTACTTTCATGTATTACTTTCAATTTAATTTCTTCCATTTGATAATTCTACATTCTCATCTATGTTACTGCTTCCATTATTTCTATTTCCGTTTTTGCTTCAATTTTATTTTACTGGTAATCCCATATTTTGTTTAAATCTTCATCTGCCTTATTTTGTTCATAGTGCAATAAGGTTGTATGTTACGATGTTTGTATGAGAATTAGTGTCCAAAAAAAATGTATATCTTGGAACAAAAAATACCTTTTTGATACCACTGAAGAAGCAATATAAATAGAATATTTTGTCTTTTGTTTTTTAATGAATAGATTGACATTTTTCACTGTTTAAATATTGTGATCGATAAATAAGAAAAATTAAATACACATGCACAAAGATTCCAAGTGAAAAATGAGAGGAAAAGAAGAGAGCACTTTAAAATCATTAATATGGTTATTAAAACAACATGACAAAGGAACATAAATAAAAAATCATCAATAAAATTTAAAAATAAAAAACTTAAAAGCACCAGATGAGATCTGGACACACAATTTTTTGTGTATGATGACGGAACCTTAACCATTGTGCTACAGAAAACCTGTAGAGAATCATGCAA
This sequence comes from Schistocerca piceifrons, assembly GCF_021461385.2. Taxonomy (NCBI): domain Eukaryota; kingdom Metazoa; phylum Arthropoda; class Insecta; order Orthoptera; family Acrididae; genus Schistocerca; species Schistocerca piceifrons. The sequence continues at coordinate 909,526,818 of NC_060139.1, read as the reverse complement.
AATTCGAAAATTATTTATTTATTTATTTTTATTGTTTAATTTTTCCCTGCCAGTTACTAGCAAATGAGGACCTACTATGGTGGATGGTTGCTGGGTGTGATATCTGGGACTCTAACATACATCACTGTATAGACTGTTTCAAAAAGTTGATCGCATCAATGTGGATCTCTCCTGGTGTGTGAGGCTTTGTTGTCGCAGTACTGCTTGCAAATGTTGCTATCTATGCTGAGAGATGGTGTTCTGGCTGTTATGAAATACTTATCATCCAGTTTTAAGAAAACTACTTGGTGAAAAAATTTGCACATCTTAAAAGTCTAATACCTTTACTCAATAAAGAACTGAATTTCTTTTTGTTATTCACCATAGTTACTGTGCTGCATCAAATTCAGTAAGGCATTCCAAGAAATTTTAAAGAGTTTGCAGAGGTAAAAACACATTACATAAACTATGTGTATGGTCGATTTTAGCTCATAATTGCTATGTCAAAGAAGCAAATATGTTTTGTGATAAATACTTGAAAATTTTTTATTCATTCATTTATGGACATTACTCAACTGTAGCAGTCAAACAGTCAGTAGGATTGGATGCATAAACAGTTCAACAGGGTTTAGGGAACACCCAGAGACCACAATTAAAAATGTTCTCAACATCCAGGAGCAGTGGAGCATGACGAGTTAACCAGTCCACAGCTGTCAAAGGGTAGCTACTATATAAATAATGACTCAAACACATATCTCTAATTTGTTGTGTTGGCATACAATTCAATGGTCCATGATAAAAAAAGGATTTCTCCATATGAGGTAGTATATGGCAGGAAATGCCATCACCATCTGTTATAATTAAGGTAAGAAGGAGCAAGGACGGAGAGTCTGTCTATGATTTAACAAGAATGATGTGAGGAATATGGAATTGGATGCTGAAGGTATACACAAAGGCACTTGAAGGACAGGAGGAAGCTGTGAAACACAGAGGGAGCTTACCATGTTACAGGGTAGGGCAGTGGGTAATATTATTGAGCCCTCACACATCGAAGGGTAAGGCTAAGAAATTGTTATGAGGTGTCAAGGACCATACCAATTGGTAGAAACCACATCACCAGTGAACAATGGGCAACAGTTGCCAGTGAGGTCAACAACAGTGAATTTTGATACCTCTGACCGTTCCAAGACACTCCAAAGTTGATCCCAGGAGTGTTAAGAATGGAACCTGAGGAGGACACAAGGAAGAATAGGTGGAGGAGTGGACATGAGAATGTGAATGGATCTGTTGGGGAGATGGCTGGGGAAGTTTCTGCTGGGAAATGTGGGAAGTTGCATACAGCTTATGAAATATTATGGGAACAGATATAGCAAGCAGTGGAAGTGATGTAGCATTCACTATGTTGATGGACGAGGGGTTGGATAGACAATGGGGAAAGAACAACATATGCCAGTGACATCAGAGGATTGAACAGGACAGCAGGTGACATAACAGGGCCAATCTTCCATCTAGAAGCCATGTTTATGGGAATTATACAGTTGAACATGAGACAGCTGCAGTTGTACAGGCCAGACAAACCACTAGAGTCAGTCCTGATGCATAATCTGACCTTCTTTAATAATACACTGAAACCAGACCTGATCAATTCCTGAACCAATCACTAGCTACACAAGAAGAATGGATTTCAGCAAACAGTTGATGCAGCATGTTAAGCAATTCAGGAAAGGGGAACGATGAGTGAATGTAACCTTGTGCATCACAATACCTAGTTCTGTTGTGAATCTGACTCTGCTGTGCATAGCCTTCATCCATCTGAGACAGAGAACTGTCCATCAACTTGATCTACCAGTGGTACACAGTCTGGTAGACTGGATCCCAAGAGCAGGACCAAGAGTAAATGTTGAATTCTGTAGTGTGAATGTTGATGAAAAATGAATTCCCTAGTATGTAGAAGGATATACTTCCATGGAAATAGCCATCAACATTTGTAAAGAGAAATGCCAAAGGCACATGCCTGGCAGGATATAAAACAGAGTCAACTGCTGTGTGCCAAACTGGACACGTGTACAATGTGTGGACCAAGGCTTGAACTGCCTCAGATTTGCTCGGTGCTTCTTAGATGTACTTAATACAGTGCAAAATTTCATTTAACATTGCAGGGCAGCATTTTTTGGTTTGCGTGAATTTCTACAGTGCGGCAGAATCATGGTTTACTCTTCACTATTGTTCTTGGTATAAATGAAATTCACAGGTCCACTGGCTGTTTGCACAAAAAGAGGCAGACTAGCAAGCTATCATTACAAGCCTTTAAAGATGAATGGAAATGACAGAAGAGAAGGGGTCCAGGTCTTGTTGAATGGCCAGCAGTGTGGAATGCTGACAGGGACTGCAAGCTATACAAAATGTAATCCCAGTTCAGTATGTATGATGGTCTATTGTGTAAGATAACTAAATTGTGGAGGTGGGTAGTGATGCCAGCTAAGCTGAAGGAGGATGTCCTGGGAAGAGGCACATGGTCATACATTATCTGGTTCTGGATGGTGCAGAGGAGCAAGCTGAAGAGTGGCTGAGAGATATTGGTGGAAGGGACAAAAGGGAGATGTGGATTGGTATGTGTGAAACTGTGTGGAGTGGGCTGAAAATGATGATTCCAGACAAAGGGACAAATTTTATGTCAGACTTGATGAAGGAATTATGTTACTTGTTACATGGGAAGAAACTGAAAACTAGTCCATTCCACCCACAGCCAAACGGTAGGATGGAGTGGGTGCATTGTATGTTTAGAAGGATGTTAAGCTACCATGTGAATGCACACCATAATGGCTGAGACACATATCTCTGATTTGACATGTTGGCATACAATTCAAAGGTCCATGCTAATAAAATAAGAACTTCCAATATCTATTACATGATATACAATTGCATATCCAATGAGTATCACAGATTTGCTATAGAATGACATTACAACACCATGCAGAAGGAAATTAAAAATTTAGTTGACAGTGAAAGAGCAAAAAATTACAATGACCAACAAGCATGATTCATTACTCTGTACATCAGTAAGCACATATTTGTGATTTATGGGACACATTTAAAAAGAAAATTCTGACAAAACACACTGTCCGTTTCCCTGAACTGAATGGTGATAAAGAAGACACGAAGTATTACAAGGCTAGTTTTATAAAGGTTTGGGGACACTGCCAATCTTACATATGTTTTCAAGACCATTTATTGTTTCACTTGAAAATGCCCTTATGCATGTGCAGGTGGAACTGATTGATGCCAATGTTATTCCCACTTAAAAGACATATTCTTTTACGTTGAAACTGTCCATGAGGGCTACATTGTTTTCCTTGGGAAGAGTTTCCATGCCTCCATAATGAAATTGCAAACACAATAAAATACTCTGATCAACATATGTGTATGAAAGACTTTTTTAGATTGTAAAACTAAGTAAGTCACGATTACATGGCAACCAGAGTGTGAAAAGATGTAAAATGATCTAAGCCTGTCAATATGCTGATAGTTTTCATTACATAAAAATTATATTATGTCTTCAGTGAACCACAAATAATTAAATAACGCTGAAAATGTGTTTTTTTGTGATTTATGTTGCTGAGAAATGTCAAATCAAGTCATATGTAATGCAACTGCGTTGCTGTTTAAATGCTGCACTCTTGCAGTTTCCCCCCCTTTCTCCTCCTCACGCTCATACAGCGTGACATGGTGATGGGAGAAGTGTGCAGCCAGGAAAGACAACAACAGCACTGCTGTCCTTGATGTAAAACATATAGGCATGATGCAATGGGTTTCCCAGAGAAACTAATGGAATATTCAGTTGGGCAAGAATCAGCAACTTAATAGAGTAACAGGAAGTTTAGTAAGTGTGATTTGTAGGTTAAATGCAGTCTTTGAACCTTGTGGGTTAAGCTGCCAGACACTCTGCAAATGTGATACGCTGTTGCAGATTGGTCTTAAGTGAGACATGGGGAACTGAGTGTTTCTGTGGAGAGGGGCAGTGTTGTGCTGCTGCCACTTTATTGGCAAATGTGTTAGAATATGTTGTGAAGTATTGCAGCAGCTGCTGGTAGATGATGAGCACAGGGTGCTGTCTTCCTGGTATAGCAGCAGAGCTGTTGAATTACTGCAAGATAAGCAAGGCTCTCTTGGTGAAACATGCCAGCGTAGTGGTAATGCATGGTTCTTGCAGTACAGGCAAGAGAATTTCTTACCAATGGGTTCCTGTAGTGTTTCTGAGAATGTGACATTGGCATTACAGGTGCAATGCTATCTTGTATAAATAGCTGTCATTTTGGTAGCAGATTCATTTGCAGGCCAGCAGTTCTACCAGGACATGGGGGTTAGGGGGCTACAGCAGATGAGAAGATCACATGGGGCCACCAGCAGCAGTCAAGAATTCTGGGGCCTACAGCAATACAAGTCTCCTGCATGAAGTCCACCTTCCAGACCTACAAGTGCCAATGGCACAGTGGGCCATCACAGGCTCATTCTATTGGCAAGTCAGACTCCTACTCAGGTAGCAGCGGGTCATACTGCATGCAAAGTAGCCGTCTTTCACCACTGCAGTGTGTGCTCCACAGGCTGCATGCCCATGGCTGCTGCGATTCAGTCATTCATCGCAGATCTGGCTACCATAGCAAGATTCCTGAATATCTTGGCGTGATGCTAATGCAAGGTGTGATACAACTCATGCAGTGGGGTCACATGCCACGGACTTAGCACAGACATCAATGTAGATGGGTACATATGTTGCAGTCAGCTGGCTAGAAGTTGGTTCTTACCTTGCCAGTCAACTGGATCTCCCAATGCAGAGTGGGGGCAGGGTTGCTAGTCTGCACTGATGTAGCATGAATGAACCAGTAAAATGAAGTGTTAATTTCATCAGCCAAATCACACAGGACCTTCAGTGGCTTGCTATCCCGTCTCAACCCTCTGCCGCCTGCTGTCCCGAATCACAGCCACCTCTCCATCCAAAGAGTCAGTGATAAAGGTATAAGAACTTCTAGCTGCGTACTAAATATGTATTCTGGATTGTTAATGTTGGGACAAAATGAATGTAATTGGCCCCTTTCACTAGTTTTCCTGCTTGTATGAATTTAGGGCGATAGATTGTCTGCTTTTACAGCTACTTTCATGTGTTACTTGTTAGCTGCTTCTTTAATATCTGATGTGAGCCTCTTCCTACCAGATCAGTTTAAGTGTAATCCATGCATTGTAGAACTAGTTTTTCCCTAACTATTTATGTCAAGATGTCATAAGTTTTTAAACTTCACACAGAAGTGCTATAATTTTTGATACATTTGTCGAATTTCATTATACATCAGTCCATCAAGTCAAATCTCATCAGTGCATGCCTGTCTTCAAATATTTTGACTTTACTCCCATGGTGTTTTATTTTTTGTGTGGCTGCAGAACTGTTCTTTGTAGATTTTGTGTTTGTTTTTGGAAGTCCACTTTTACATCTGATTTTTAACACAGCAGTACTGTCTTCTACATTCTCAGACACAAACTTTTTAGTGATTATATTTTGAATGTGTGAAGAGCTTGTTTAGGATCTACTATTGTTCATTTTTTTCTTAATTTCCCTTCTTTGCTTAGATGTGAGCTAAATGTTTTGAAACACTTATTATCATCCACTGCTGGTCCCCAGAATTTTGGACCTGTGTTCTAGAGCAGCACATTTCATTAGTAACATTTCAGTATCCATTTTGCAACACTTGAATTATTGAACCTTTGTCTCTGATAATGTTTAAATACTTTTTTTCACTTGTTTCTGTTACACAAGCATCGTATGACCATGGTTAGCCCACAGTTACCAATTTTGTGTTAACTTTGCAACAGTTTTTGTGTAACCATTATTTACAACATTGGTATTGGAACCCTTTATGACTTTTCTGTGACACAACTTGCAGTTATTACAACTTTTTACTTCATTTTCATCAGTTACATTGCAGCAACTTACACCTACTAGCCTGATTGGTGCTATCTTGAAATGATAAAAAAAATTATAGAAATTGTTAAATAACAGCCAATCCCAGTGCAAAATGATAATGGGGAATTTTACCACAAAATTATGGCAAAAACTAAAGAATAATTCATCAGTGAGAAATTTTGACTACGATAAAAAAAATTAAAAAATAAATTAATTAATTAAAAAAACCCAGAGTTTATACAATGAAGGATTCACTGATAATGACAACATGTTAGTCCATAACACATTCTTCTAGAAGTATTTGAGAAATATAAGATTTTATTTAAGAATACAAAAATCCTAGAAACAGAGATTACACTGATATAGGTGTTGTTCTGAAGGTCAGTGGTTAGCTCCATCGCAACACCTAATGCATGTGAAAGTACTCGTATTTGACAATGCACTTCCAGCCAGTGTGGCCAGGCACCAACTGGCTACAGAATTTTTTTGAGTATAAACCATCGCTAAAAGCTATGGAGGTAGGTATTTGAAAATGCTCAGTCTGGTTTGATTTTCCATACACAAATGGGTGACCTAAAGTAAGTAACATGGCCCAATGGCTGTTTGAAAAATTACACTTGAAGAAATTGGATCTAACAGGCTATCAATGTATGACTTACAGATCACTGTATTTCAAACTGGCTGATGATCAGACATGGTTACAGAGAATGATGGCCACAAATGAATCAGCCAACTTCTTGCACTCAAATAGTGAATTCAGAAACATTACAATTAGCCACTCTTGTCTTGGTTTGTGAATGGTAAGTATGCTCAATGTTCCTTTTAAGTACCACATATGCATTTTCAACAAACATTAGTGCCTTTAGGTACTGCATTACAAACAAAATGTGGGAGGGAACAAAATAACAGACATTTAAATGAAGACACTGGACTGGAAAATGTATGAATAGACTTGAAGAAAATACCTCATCATATGACACCCATACACAGTTTTGAAGGATAAGTTACATACAAAGGCCAGCCTCAAACATGGAAAACCTGTGCTTCCACAGACCATCACAAACACAACTGTCCAGTAATTGTAGAAAAGCAGAGAATATAAGAAAAACAAACATCTAACTTGGCTAACCTTAATATTAATCACACTGAGTCTGACACCAAACTCTTCAGTCTGAAGTCTTTATGCACCAGAAATAGGTATTTTGGCAATGCAGAACTCACGACAACATATGCCACTGACACTTCTAGTTATGGGGCCATAATTATTATAGTTTTAGCACAGGCCACAGTAACAGATCATGCACTGGGGGCAAAGAACAACCAAATTAATTTTCCTGATACTATGGTTTTAACAAGATTGAATAATTACCATGCTTAACAGAAAAAAGAAGGATTTAAAATAGACAAGCTGTGGGTTTTAATGCTACATAAAGCAAAAAACAGCAACTCTTCTCCACTAAGAGCTCCATAACACATGTCAATGTGACTCCATGATCTTGGGCAGTGGTCTGATGACTTCACAAAACAACCATTGTGTGTGTGGATGCATATAAACAGTTCAGCTTGCTGAACTTGCTTAAGTCTGAGATTGCTCCCTGAGACTTTATAGCCTCTGATGATGCCTCCAGCACTGAGAGACAAAATGTTAGGCAGAGAAATATTCTCTGGACTACAGCCTTGAACCCACATAAGAAAAAGTGCCAGTAATGCAGATACCACCTGTGAAAGCCTGCATTATGGGTAGGGTGACCAGACATCCAGATAAATCCTGATGTGTCCTCCTGTTTAGGCAGAGAAATATTCTCTGGACTACAGCCTTGAACCCACATAAGAAAAAGTGCCAGTAATGCAGATACCACCTGTGAAAGCCTGCATTATGGGTAGGGTGACCAGACATCCAGATAAATCCTGATGTGTCCTCCTGTTTATCTCTTTGTCCAGGGTTGGGGCAGATTTTTACATTGCCCTCCTTTTTTGCAAAGGGGGCTGTAATAAAATTATATTTGCAATGATTCCCATTCTGTTGCTCTTTTCCTAAAATACCTTATCCACAGATGGCAGTAGGACTATTGATTTTATTGATTTTTCACTACTGATCATGGATCCATTCATAAACAAGTGAATATATCAATTATTTAAAATTTCCATTCCATATTTGCAGTGCCAGATTCACATTGGCTTGGCTTGGAATTATAGGTTTTATGTCATGTACTCAGTACTCAGGTGCAAGTGATTTGCTGTTTACTGTAAAAGAATGGGTTTTATAAAATATCTGACAGTGCCTGAACGCACGTGTACATTCTCAGATGTTCTTTCTTACAAACACCCTGCCTTCAAGAAGTGGAGAACTGAATTAGAAGCAGAATGTAAAATATGTGGAGCTGGAACTTATGTATCAGTGGCCAATAAAACTACGAAATAGTGAAACATTATTTTATTGTTATGGTTTTATTCATGGCTTCTTAGCCATTCAATTTATTTATGTTCAGAAAACTGAATGAGAAAAATTGGCAATAAAATTCTCCAGTTCTGCATAGCATACATAAACATCATTTAATTTATTTAAATACTATAAAATAAAATGCTTGTCACTGTGTCACTGAACTATTTTAAATTTCTTTCACTGGGTGGCCAAGATCTCGAACATCATATTACCATTCAGAAGCACAAGGAAAATCTTAAAGCTTGTAGTGCAGTGTCTAGGATAGACACATTATTTCAGCAACAGCACTCTACTTCTGCTTTAAGTCACCAAATTCTTGTTGGAGAAGGAGCACTAGCATTCCATAACATTAGGCATCATTCTAGCTATAGGTCAATGGATTGCACGACAAAATTAAATGAAGCTATTTATTTTATTCAGATGTTGCTAAAAAGATCTCCCTAGCCACAACAAAAGCTCAAAGCACTATGAACAATGTAATTACCACTTGTGCCTTGAATGTAACCATGGAAGCTTTGAGCGGCATATCTTGTTTTGGTGTCTCAATTTATGGAAGTAACCATGGCAATATAAAAATGTTCCCCCTATTATTCAATATTTTGACTACAAACAATGTGATTTAAAAACAAAAGTAACTGAGCTACAATCTACTTCAAATGAAATATCTGGACTGTCACACAGTATATTACAGAAACACTACAACATTTGGATATTGGTAATAAGTGAGGGTATAAATGGCAAGGAAGGGAAGAATATTTACAGCAGATTAAAGATATCTTTGAACAATGAGATTTTAATCACTGTAGGATATCCAATTTACTCTGTTAGAATGGAACAGTTACACTGTGTGAATTTGATGAGGTAATTTAAAAATCAGTTCTGTCTCACATGAAAACTAGGTGGTTGTCTTTTTCACAAGCCACTGAAAGGGTACTGGAAATGTATCCTGCTCAAAATCTTACTTTCTGTCTGAAAGCAGCTAAAGACACTAAATGTTTTGTTTCAGTTGTTTGAGAATAGGTTAAGTGAAGCCTACTTCTGGCATTTGCATTCACTGACATCTGTCTTCAATTCAAATATTCTGCAACTAGAAAAGAAGGACACTTCTATGCTTGAAGTGACTAAAATTTTAGATTCTGTTTGTGAGGTTCTTCAGGACTGATTAAATGAAAAATTCATTTGCCTGAAGGTTAAACAGATGGTAGAAATCACAACAGAAGAAGGCTTTGAGAAAGAAGTTTAACTTTTTATGGAGGAAGCTATGTAGCAGTATCAGTTGTACCATGAATATTTAAAATGGTGGCTCTGAATGTTTGATGACTTTTCCTGTTTCAAATGCATGAAAAAGCCTTTTGGATTTGCAACACAGATGTAAAGCTTCTGAAGTTGATGACGTAAAATGTTTCGACCAATTCTGTAATTTTTGGCAGTTTCTGAAATGGAACAGTAATTATCCTGAATCTAGTAAGTTGTCTTGTATTAAAAAATGGGCCAAGTATTTTTGTGAAAGTAAGGCAGTTGATTGTCATTCATAATTGTTAAAATTTGCTGAATAATTTTTCAGTATAACAGGGCACAATGCAAATGCAGAAAGAGTATTTTATCTCATTTACAACACAGTAGACTGATGACAGGGATAGGGTGAATCTTGAATCTGTTTAAGGTATGTTGATGGTCCAGTATGATTCAAAAGAATTTTCCTGTGTATCTTTTTACAGATATCCACTAGGCAAGCCTACACTTCTACAGAAAACTGGATCTTCAGAGAAGTACCAATAAAAGTTGAGGAATGTGTGTTATGTCTACTAATTAATTCATTTATTAAATTTGACTGTATATTTCCATGTGTCCTCTTTCTTCTAACTTTGTCCTCCTTTTTGAAGGTGTTTGTCTTCTTTTTTTATATGTCTGCATCTGTTCACCCTAATTATAGGCCAGTTTCTCTGCTCACATCATTGTAAAAATAATGCAATCAATCATAAAAGACAGAGTAATGACTTAACTAAACAGACACAAACTTCTTAGTGAAGCACCATTTGGCTTCTGAAGTAGCAGAAGTACAATATCTTGCATAACAGAATTCACAAAATTGGTGTTCGAAGCTCTCAATAGGGATGACTGTGTTACAAACACAGATCTAGTCCTGTCCAAATCTTTTGACATCATTGACCACAAAATACTACTAAACAAATTAGAAGTGTTACGTATAAGAGAAATAGCTAATGATTGGTTTCATTCCTCTTTAGAAAATACAGTGCAAAGGTAGGGATAGTCCACACTTCAGACGACACCTAGTTGAGAAAGCCCTCAAGGATGTGTACACATGGGCATTATGCAATAAATTAACAGTGAACATTAAAGAAACAAAAAGCATAAATCCAAAGTACTATAGCTGATTCCCCAATTAATCCAAAGATTTTTCTGTGAATTATCACTTCATTCACCTCAGGTAATGACTTTTGTAAGTGAAAAATGTTGAGTAGCATTGTGGTTTGGAGTTCATGTTAAACTGTAGGTACCCCTATAACTGCTGTGTAATGATGGAGGAAGGCAAGATAACGCCCAGTAAAACTATGTGGTCCTGAAACCAATCTTTGGCTTCTGGACAGCTTTACCTTCACCTGTAATGACACAGACAAATATTAAGGTGTTGTGGGTATGAAGAAGACAAAAGAAAAGAAAATCTCAAATGAAAAAACAAAATTATTTTAGAGGATGTGAGACTCTCAAGCACATAATAATAAGAACATGATAGAATAATCTGAACTAAAGAAAATTAATTGACAAGGGACGTGAAAAATACAATGACAACAGAGGTATGCATAGCAAATCCTCATTCATATCGTAGTCTCAAAGGTGCAGGTCAAACACAGGATGAGAGAACATCTAGGAATTGTAAATTGCTATAGCTATGTTGGAAATGAACCAGAGCTCCAAGTGCTCATAGAAAGCAGAGAAGCAGGTACTGAAAGCTGACTAACGTCAGAGGTAAGTTCAGCCAAAATTTTTACCAAGGATGTAAGAGTGTTCTGAAAGGATAAATTAAATTCTGTTGATGGTGGCATGTCTGTTGCCATTTTCAAGGAAAATTTCAGCCTCATTTTGAATACATACCCAACTCATAAAGTTATAGGTTGGGGAGACCTCAGTCTATCCTCAGTATGTTGGCAAAATTACATGTTTATAGTTGGTGGTAGGCACAAAACATCATCTACAATTTTACTAAATGGCTGCTCCAAAAATTATTTCGAGCAATTAGTTCAAGAGCCCACTCAAAGTATAAATGGTTGCAATAACACACTACACTTCTTAGAAACAAACAATCCTGAGCAAATAGAGAGCATCATGACAAACACAGAAATTTGTAACTATAAGTTGGTTGTAGTACATAATATCCAAATCCACTAAAAATAAGTGTTAAATATATCTGTTTAAAGAAAGCATACAAAAATTTGCTTAATGGTTACTGAGAGACAGCCAGCATTCCTTCTAAACTAGCTATGTAAGTGTAGACCAAGTGTGACTCACATTCAGAGAAATGGTATTGACAGTGATCGACAGATTTATAACAAATAAATTAATAAGAGAGGGAATTGAGCCCCCACAGTATACAACACTGGCCAGAAAACTGTGACAAAAGCAATTTTGTTGACTCCCACATACACAGGGAAAACTGACCATCATAATAAAATATGGGAAATTAGAGCTCACACAGAATGATTTATGTGTTAATTTTTCCCACATGCTGTTCAAGAGTGGAAAAGTCAAGAAATTGTCTCAAAGGAGTTTTATGAATCCTCTGTCAAGCACTTTGGTGTGAACTGCAGAGTATGTCTTTTGGAAGTAGGAAGATAATGCAGTAACTGTAAAAAGGAGAAAATTGTATAAGCATTCAACGATTTCATTAAATGACTGAAGGAAAGTAATATGAAGAAACTTGCTAAATCATTTAGAGAATGTCTTTGAAAGGAGACAATCTCCCAAAATTGGAACAATGCTGTAATTCACAAGAAGAGAGGCACGTAAGACATAAAAAGCATACATCCATCAGTTACCTTGTCTCTAATATGGAAGATATTCACTAATGTAAGATCCTTACCAAGTGCTTAGAAAAAAGCACTGCACTTGAATCAAGCAAACGGCCAATTTGGAATTGAAGATGTTATAACTTTTAATCACCAATAATTGTGTGGATATTCAAACACACTCACTTAGAAACAATAGCTGATTACATGATAACAACTCAGTATCTCTTATTTGACTGCCGTGCCGTGACATGCGGCCGGCGCCGTTTGTAGCTAGGTGGCGCTCCCGCGGTCAGCCGAGTTGCGGAGCGCCTCTATCGCCGTTTGCGCGTACTGTCGTGGCGGCACTGTTAAATGTCGTGGCACTGTCACAACACTTTCCCCCCCTTGAAAAAAAAAACACTCACTTCCTTGGAGACATGGACAGTGCAGGGACATCCATGGTCTCTTGTGAGGACCTGAGAAGATCCCACGGAGAGACACGAGAGTATGGTCGAAAATGTCGAGGACGGAAGCTCGTGCATGGAACGTGCCTCCTGGACGAGATGATGGGTGAAAACTCCGGAGCAGCATCCATAGATGTCGTGGGCCTGGGGGTGTGCTCCAGTGAGATGGGTCCCGGAGAAGGCGGCGGCGCGACTGGGGCCGGTTCCGGCGTACTCGGAAGCGGTAGCGACGTCGGCTGCATCAACACATATGATAGATCAGCAGCAGCGACAGGACTAGCTTCTCAGGCTGGTGGAGGCGAAGGACAACAAATGGAAACTTCGAGGAGGCATCAATCAACAGTAGCCAATAAGTACCGAGGAAGGGGTGGGCAACGTCAGCGTGCACCCGTTCCAATGGCTGCGCCAGATCAGGCCACGGAGAGGGCATTGTACGAGGTGCAGCCAGTTGTTGAGCACACTGACCACACGCAGCAACCATGTGGGTGATGTCTGAATCAATACCGGGCCAATAAACGTGCCTGCAGGCCAGGGACTTGGTTCGAGAAATACCCCAATGGCCTTCATGCAACAGTTTGGGAACATCTTTGCGAAGAGAGGCTGGCCCCACGACCCGTGGAGATGCGCCATCCATAGCCAGAAGAACAATACCATCATGAACAGACGGACGAAGGCGCAAGGCATGGTAGTTGTGAAGGGGATCCGATGCCCGACCCTTGGTCCTGTCCGGCCAACCCTATTGAACAAAACTGATCACCTGACGCAGGACTGGGTCCCGTGCAGTAGCCAACGCAACCTGCGAACCTGTAAGTGGAAAACCCTCAACCGCACAACGTTCTTCCTCATCAATGTGGAAACAGAGTAGTTCATCACAATCGAAAACAGGGTCGGGGCCCATCGGCAATCGCGACAATGCGTCAGCTTTGGCGTGCTTGGCCGTGGGGTGATAGTGAATCTCATAGTGAAAACGAGACAAGTATAAGGCCCAATGTTGCAGGCGGTGAGCTGCCTTATCCGGAAGCAACGCCGATGGGCTGAACAGAGAGACCAGCGGCTTGTGGTTGGTGATGAGGTGAAACTTAGAACCATACAAAAAAACGCTGAACTTTTTTAGAGCATAAATGATAGCGAGTGCCTCCTTTTGGATTTGAGAGTAATGCCATTGTGCATCATTGAGGGTCTTGGAAGCATAGGCGATGGGTCGTTCCAACCCATCCTCATACCAATGGGCGAGAACAGCCCCTATGCCATACTGTGACGCGTCAGTCGCCAGAACCAAGTGCTGACCCGGACGGAATGTGGCAAGACAAGGTGCCGACTGCAAATGAGCCTTCAGGCAGACAAAAGCCTGCTCACACTTGTCGGACCAACAGAAAGGGACGTTTTTGCGTAACAGCTGATGCAGAGGATGAGCTACCGCCACCGCGGATGGAATGAATTTGTGATAATAAGCAATCTTGCCTAGAAACACCTGAAGTTCTTTGACCGTAGACGGCCAGGGTAGAGCGTTAATGGCCGCAACGTGCTGACGTAGAGGACGTATACCCTCATGGGACAAGTAGAAACCAAGATACACAATGGAGGGTTGGAAGAACTGGGACTTGTCCAGATTGCACCTCAACCCAGCCGAATGCAAAACCCGAAACAGTGAACGCAAATTGCGAAGGTGCTCCTCAGTGGAGGCCCCCATGACAACAATGTCATCCAGATAGTTTATGCAGCCAGGAACGGAAGCCATGCGCTGTTCCAAAAACTGCTGAAAAATGGCCGGCGCGCTAGCGACGCCAAATGGTAACCGCTGGTACTGATACAACCCACAAGGAATGTTGATGACGAGAAATTCCTTGGAAGAAGCATCCAACGGCAACTCATGGTATGCCTCTGATAAGTCAAATTTGGAAAAGATCTGGCCCCCAGCGAGCTTGGTAAATAACTCCTCAGGACAGGGAAGAGGATAAGTGCCAATGAGACTCTGAGCATTGACAGTGGCTTTAAAATCACCAAACAATTGCAGACTCCTGTTTGGTTTAGAAACCACCACGATTGGTGATGCCCATTCGCTGGAGGTAACAGGAAGGAGAATCCCAGAAGCTGCTAACCTGTCTATCTCAGCCTTGACGGGTGCACGCAATGCCACCGGAATAGGGCGTGCCCGGAAAAATTTAGGGCGAGCTGTAGGTTTAAGAGTAATGTGGGCTTCAAAATCCTTGGCACGACCCAGACCAGCAGAGAACATGGACGAAAATTCCGAACACAATCCATCCAGCTGTTGATATGGAATATCCTCAGATATGAGGTGCACATCATCATCAATGGAGAACCTGAACAACTGGAAAGCATCATAACTGAACAGGTTTTCAGTGCCGGGCATGATCCACCACATAAAACGTGAGGGACCTAACAACAGACTTGTAGGCAGTGGAAGCATCAAACTGGCCAATGATAGGAATTTTTTGGTTATTATAAGTTCTCAGATTTCGCGTAACTGGAGACAAGGGAGGAGAGCCCAAATCCAAATACTTGCGAGAATTAATGAGAGTTACTGCAGAGCCAGTGTCCACTTGCATGTGAATGTCTTTATCCAGAACATGAACAGTAAAAAACAACTTATTTGTTTGAGAAAGCACACAGTTAACATCCATGTACGATGCCTCGTCCTTGTCGAAAGGAACTTTAGGGGACTGACACACAGAAGCAATGTGGCCTTTTTTCCTACATGAATTACACGTGGCCTAATGTTTTGGACACGCGGCCCTGTCATGCTGTACGAAACAACATGGACAAGAAGGAAGTGCGGAACGAACCTGCTTCTGTGGTTGCTGTTTTCGCTGCGAGCGTTGCGGCCCAACGCGATGTTGTTTACGCGAGTGAACCGCCACCAAATCTTCGTTCTCCTGTGAAACAGGCAAATTATCTGTGTCGAAAGTTGACTGTACAGCGCCTACATCACACCATGCGTCTATTTGCGCGCCAGCAGCGTGAGGCACTTCAAAGGATTGAACGATGCTTAGAACTTCCGACAACGACACGTTTGGCAGTTGTAGGGCACGTTGCCGAACTTCTTTATCAGGAGCAAGCCGTAGAATAGCATCCCTAACCATTGAATCAGCATAAGACTCATGATGAGTGTCCGTGACAAACTGACATTTCCTACTCAGACCGTGTAGTTCTGCCGCCCAAGCCCGGTAAGATTGATGGGGTTGTTTACGACACCGGTAGAACACCAAGCGGGCGGCAATGACATGGGTGTTTTTTCGGTAATAGACAATAAGTCACACATTTCTTGGAAGGACAGAGAGGCAGATTCCCGCAGAGGGGCTAACTGAGATAGCAGCTGATAGATCCGTGGGGAAATCCAAGATAGAAATAACGACTTACACATAGGAGCATTGACAACGCTGAAAGCCAAGAAGTGTTACCGCAAATGCTTCTATGCTTCTCATAATCCTCCCAGTCTTCAGCGGCCTCGTCGTAAGGAGGGAATGGAAGCGGAGAAGAGGAAGACAGACGATGAGTAAGCAACATCGACAACGCCTGAATAGCAGCCGTCAGCTGTGTTTGTTGTGCCTGAATAACAGCCGTCAGCTGTGTTTGTTGTTCAATGAACGCTTGCATAAGCTGTTCCATGTCTGCCCCGTCACGAACACACAAATCCACAACGCAGTGAAAATATCCCGACCTCATCGCCAAAAAGTGTTATAACCTTTAATCACCAATAATTGCATGGATATTCAAACACACTCACTTAGAAACAATAGCTGGTTACATGATAACAACTCAGTATCTCTTATTCGACTGCCATGCCGTGACATGCGGCCGGCACCGTTCGTAGCTAGGTGGCGCTACCGCGCTCAGCCGAGTTGCGGAGCGCCTCTATCGCCGTTTGCGTGTACTGTCATGGCTGCACTGTTAAATGTCGTGGCACTGTCACAACAGAAGAGGTCAGTAGAACAAAGTGGAACCCTCAATTTGGTAAGGATTGGCCTGATCACACTACCTGTTTGTTTTACAATGAATGCTGGTAATAAGTAGTTTCAAATGTTCTGCTAGATACTGCTGCCTACTATGTATATTATTGTTTTGTTGCATTTATGATCTTGTCTTTGAATTTAACCGAACATATAACATGCAATAACTCAAAATACACTCTTATGGGTTTGCACTTTCTTCTGCTGACCCCTTGAATTACAAAAGGGATCAATAAGTACGAATGACCACTTTGACTAGAATTCACAGTTTTGAGAAAGCTTTGAACTCACCAACTGAGAAACAAGGTCTTTATTACATTGGTATACTGAAGACAATGTTCATACATCAACACTACGGCTGCACTTAGACATTATCAGTGTAGTGGTAACAGACTGCGCTAACTAAAAATTCTTGGTTTAATGTGGAGTGCTATGGGGAACAGAAAATTTATTCAGAAGTCTACAGAAGACAATTAAACTAATTTTTGAAGAAAAACAGAGACATGACAGGGAACTTACTAAGGCAAGGAAAAGAGAGTATATCAGTCATGAAAGAAATTAGGATGAAATAGAAAATACCACAGAATCCAAAAGATTCTTCAAGAGCATCAGTATGTTAAAACAGAAAATTTAAAAATGACAATATTATGAAAAGGATAGACTGCTACTCATCACGTAGCAGAAATTCTGAGTCTGACATCAGCAGCCAGAGACAGTGGTCATTTGCGTGAATTTATTGTCTAATTCAGAAGAAGGCTTTTTGGCTGACACCTGACTTTCTTAGCAGTCTTTTTATTGTGCCTGCCTGCAACTCAACATTTCCACTATACCATGAGCAGCAGCCTGTCCTTTTCATAATATTGTTATTATTACATCTTTAATTTCCCATTGTTTAATAATGCACTAAATTTTACTAACATAACTTCTCCAAAGCAATGAATTTAATCTTGGCACCTTGTTAAGCTCTGAAAACTCCATAAAATCCAAAATTGATCCACAAACTGAAAAGGCCAATGGGTGTTAATTATTGACTTATAACTGTTTTCAAAACCAAATATCAATTCAATTTTGACAACGCATGCAATTCAACATCCAAAATTTTTTTAAGAAATGGCCACAGCAGTAATGTGATCTGGAGATGGTTGATGTGCCAGTAGAAAGAGGTTACCTGTATTCAGTACAATAATTGTGATTTTGTTGGCTGCATAAACTAATCACATTAGATTTCTCCATCACAGCACAATATTGTACTTTACAATTATTATTTCTAGATGGAACTGAAAATTAATCTGAGCATATATGTGCAATAAAATGTTGGTACAAACCTTCCCATCTGGAGACTGAACAGATTGAGGTTCTGATTCATATTTTGTTACCAACCACTTCAGCAAGTTGACACATGCTGTGAGACGGAAATCATTTTTAAATGCTGTTTTCTCTTCTGCCTGGCATATATTGTAACATCGAGGAAACAATGTTTCTGAGACACCGTCTTCGCAAAACCATTGCATTTGTTGTAGAAAACTGCACAGTCCAACCTTTATTTGAGAGATATGTAATTATTTGATAAATCTAATATAAATGTCATGAAAATTACTACACATATCATCAAATTATGTTTAACAAAATATTTTCTGTAACCCAGAGAATTTAATCTCTTTCTTTTGATTTTAACTTAATGGATTTACTGAAAATGTATAATTATTCTGTTCTGCTCCTGTAGGTATAATTATTTTTCATTGTTGATGTATTTTATAAATTTTCTTCAGGACAGTAAAGCTATCCTCTGCGTTAACACAAAAATATAAGTAATATGTATTGTTTCATATAGCCGCTTGGACTGCTTGAGGTGCGTCAGCCTAAATTTACACCAGAACATTATTTCTCATCACCTGGTTTCATACTGAGACATAACAATCCTTGACTTTTGAGGCCCTTAGTCCATTATTTGTAAATAAGACATCATGGGTACAAAAATATTAATCCTACTTCAAAATTTTCATTTTTTTTTCAAAATTATGTATCACCTATGGTATTATTACCAAGTAGTGTCTGGAAATTACACAGTTTCAACAAAATACTAAACAGAAAGTTTACTGCACGAGAGAATTTACACTGGTTGTGAACAAAGTATACTAAGAAGCTTTCACTGGTCACTTATGACTGAAGTGAGTTTTCAGATATGGAAACCTTAATCTCCAGTGACTTGTCATAAATTAATTTATTACATTTGTTACTACAACTACCATTACATTAGTTTGTGAGTATTCTCACTGCATCTGATAAGAATGAGTGTCCTGTCTGTCAGTTCATCCAAAGATTTGAGGGTCAATCCTCAGCCAGACCTAGGACTTTAATGTCACATCTTTGACAACAAACAATGACATGTTGATGTGGTTAATGCCAAGTATCAACACATTTTGAACTAAGTGTTAAACTCTATAGGCCATGTATGACAGTCCTACGTTCAGAGGGAGGCAAAGATGGGCCACCTCCAATAGGACTGTATCTACTACAGTCTACTACAGTAATGCAGTGTTCAAATTAGTTTTGGGGTGATGGCAGGCAGCATTACCTCTTCACATGGTACTTAGCAATAACAAAACAGTTAAATATCCTTTGATTCTGCAAAGCTGACTGAGTGGCAGGTTTTGTACATGCATGTCTGCTTGTTGGAAGGAAGTTAGTCAGTCAGTTTTCATCCTTAACTATGTGCTTCTCTGGTGATTAGTGCCTCTTCTGTATGGTAAAAATTTGATGATAAAAACAACAAATGAAAATTGGGCCGGTTTGAGTAGACCTCTCATAATGAGAGTTCCAAACAAACTTAATTACGTATATAGACAGTTCATCCATTTCAGGAACTGAGAATC